>NW_021834270.1:0-50390 GCF_006345805.1 Octopus sinensis
CTAAAATTTCATTTGTAATCTTTTATCTGCATTTAAGCATTAAAAGCGAATGGTGCTGTGAATAATGAAAATTCCCGTTCAAAAGATGAGAAATTATTGAATCTTTTTGGAATTCTTTTTAGCAAAAATCCAGTTTTCTTTCATACTTGAAAAATTCAACGGTAATCCTCAGCTTTATAAGTAGGAAATTTTATTTTCATAAATAAAATTATTTGACCAGACTAATAGAGAATAGAATAGTGTTTATTGAGCGAAAAGAAAAAGAAAAACAAGGAAGAAATCATCAACGGGGAGATAAAGACAAGGCACCGAAGTGTCTCTTTCCATGCGTATCCCCAATTTGTAGTCATGTTTGACGACAATTCTCCAAGACCATCCGGATCGTGGGCACAGAGGATTCTTGTGAGTCTTTTAACCTTCCGTCAAGTTGTACTCCGTAAGCCAATTTCATAGCGAAACGTCTTGTTTTTTCCAACTGTTTGATCAGGTAGTCACTCTCCTCCGTACCGTACCAGCCCTCGTAGCCATATGTGAGGACTGGCTGCACACACGTTTTGTATACGTAGATGTACGTTTGGCTGAAGAATAAGCTATGGATAATGGATCTGGACAGTCGTGAGTTTGATTCCGAAGGAGGCTAGTTTTCATCCGGGGGTCAATTCTCGTTATCGTTCCCCTGCCCGTGAGGCAACGAATACTTCTGGCACAGACTAATAGTATTTTCTATTTTTGTTAATTATTAATCAATTTACTTTATATTTTACACTATTTTATTTCTTAAAAAAATATAATTATAAAGGTTGTGTGGCATTCAATTTTGTTGCAATTTTAAACGTAAAAATGACTAATATTAATAAGAAAAAAACAAAGAAAAAATATTTTCCATATGGGAATTACGATCGTTATTATGGATACAGAATTCAGAATAATGAAGATCCGAGACTATCACTTATGAAATGTGAGTGGTTTAAAGACAAAAATATATTGGACATTGGCTGCAACGTTGGATATATTACTATTATGATTGCTAAAAGATTCAAACCACGACATATCCTTGGAATAGATATTGACAAATCACTTATTCTAAGAGCCTCACGCAGCATTTCTAATCCCAACAATAATAGAAATGAATCATTTCCATCGAATATATCATTCTGTTACGTATAGATTTTATTTTTATTTTTAGGAAAATTATGTTATCGATAGTATTGACGGATATATTCCAAAGAAGCAATATGATGTTATTATGGCTTTGAGTATCACAAAGTGGATTCATCTTGTGAATGGCGACGAAGGTCTTCGAATAGCATTTCAGAGAATTTATGCTGATTTGTTGCCAGGTGGAATTCTTATTATCGAAATTCAGCCATGGGAAAGTTATGAGAAAAATTATAAATCTTCTGTAATATTATTTATTTATTCTATTAGACTATGGCAAAAAATAATTATTTTAAGTTGAAATTTAAACCTGACATGTTTAAGGAGTATTTAGAAAATGAACTTCTTTTTACTTTTGTTCAAGATATCGTGCCGACGGCTGCGAATGCAGGTTTTTTTATTTTTTATTTATCTTAGGTTTTTTGAGAAATATCAGCATATTCATGAAGTAGAACTCTTTTTTATCAGATTTTGTTGATTTTATTGTAGTTAATGTAAGTCATTTTTTTAATTATGTTCCTTTTCATTCAGATGTTATTATTTTACGGCGGATTTTTAGTTAACCTTGAAATAAAGGTTTGACAGGTGTAATTTATAGCAAAAAGCTGTGTTAAAATAAAATTTTCGTTTAGAAGTTTTAATGCACTTTTTACGGACGTTTTGAACCAAATTCATATTTTCTTTTCTAAATTTATACTTTCTCAATAAGGATTTTTACTTGAATGTTTGATGATGATACTTTTGGAGGCTCATTATTTTTTGCGGTCATTTACTATTTACCAGTCATTTCTATTAAACTCCTTATATTCTGCAATGACTAGTTTATTATATTGGTGTTTAATACATAAGTAACATATTCATTATGTATAGTCGGGGCTGGTCTTGAACGCAAATATGAGCCGACTAAGTGTTTAACAGCACACCAAGGTACTTCTTAGTCGACGGTCTCGTCAATTAGTTTTTTCTTTGATTAAGTCAATTCTAAGTATGAAAGAAGTTAATTAATTGATATAAATTATTTATAAAGAAAAGTTAATTGAATGCTAGTTTCTGTCAAGATGATTTGCTGAAAACAATATTAAATGACTTTATAATGCCCATTAAATAATTTTTCTTCATTACTTGATTCATAATGAAGTATTACAAATTTTTAACGGTGAGAAGGCCCAAATAATTGGTTTTACATTTTATTTACCAATCTCATTTTCAAAAAATATGATTTCTAATAACCTGAAATCTATCAAATGTATTTCTATTCTGTATAAAGTTTTCACAAAATACTTAAATAGAAAATAAAACTGAGTATGTCGAAAACTATTCAATCATTTTTGAAAACCAATAATATACCATTGAAAGAAAAAATAGACTTTAGACAAAAATATATTTAAAATTAGGTAATTAAAACAATCTGTTCATTTCCTTGATTAATGTTAAGTGTGCCCGTATAAACTGTCCAGTTCACCGACGTAATTCATCAAGTTTGTAAAATTATTATAGACCCAGAAGAAACTAAATCTACATCTAGAAAGGAAATAGAAAAATCAAAAAAAGTTGGAAATTTTAAAAAGTTGGCCACAAATTTTCCAGACATTGCTAATGAAGAAATTATAATTAGCAAAAAGCAGCGGGATGTTTTTGTTGATTTCTCAGTACATTTAATTGATTTGTAGTGAGACAAATTTATTAATTTGAGGCCTTGGTACCTGTAGCCACCTCCTTAATCAGTCATTAATCCATGGGTTAAGATTTCGAATTAAGGTACAACTAATATTATGGATACATATTTTTTTAACCAATTTTTATCACGTACATTTTTTATTTACAAGTAATATATTGTTGTACGTAAAATATAGTTAAGATTGTTCTGGATAGATTTAATTATAATACGAGCAGAAGACAACAGAGCTTGGCAAAACATAAACAAAATGAACAACAATTCAAAAAAGTTATGATTTGTAGAACCGCTAGAATATTTTCTTAATTAATTGCGAGGATCATATGATTTTTGTACTCTTAGGTGGTGTTCAATTTTGATGATAACCCATTTTATTGTCCTATTTATAACTACTTAGATTCTATTTATAAGAACAGAATTTTGATGTAGATTTGAGAGATTTTGTTTTAAAGATGAACTGTTTCAAAATATAGCAATATTTTGTGATTTCATCTCTAAGCATTTATTCTGAGATCTAGCTATTTTCAAGACACAAAATATGTCAAAAACACGTCCTTTATCGCAATAACCATAATTTATAAAATATTCCAGACAGATATTATTTGTTTCTAATCTCTATCCAGTCTGCTAATTTCCCAACATATAAGTAAATTTGCATATTCTCTTTTACAAATTTATACGTTGACAAATCTCCCTACGCTATACTGTTTCATTCTGTTTTGTCTGCGTTTATATTCACAATAAAGTATCAATAAAACAAATATATAAATGTAATATATTAGTGTGAAACACATTGATTACACACCCAGGGAACATTGCTATTCTACAAGTAATGTAAAAAAACAACCATGGGATGATCTAGAAGACAGTCCGAGTGGTAATAAGATGAGCAAACAGAACAGGTTAAGACGAGCCCGTACTTTCTGAGTTTCCGACAAGACTTGCAGTAAACAGTGGTTGGACAGTCCCACAAAACATGGCGTTGGAATAAACTCAGCATTGTGGCAATCTGGGAAATATTTGTGACTTGTTTCAACTGAGTTATCCAAGACTGCATAAAATCACAATCCTGGAGAGGAGACAGTCTTTTCGCGGAGGATCTACGTCCCCTTCTGGTTTTGAGTGCAGTGCCAAAGGGTGGAAGCATGGATTGTGGAATGGCAGACTGTACAACAGTCGCGAATGCATTGGCGAGAGGAGTGACTTGTTGTCTGTGGGGGAGAAGTGACAGAGATTCAAGTGAACTCTGAATTTGGTGAGTTATATCTGGAGTAAGTAGAGAAGACATGTAGGACAGCTGTGAGATGACTGGGGGAGATATAGTTTGTACATGGACTGGGATGGGAGTAGACAATTTTATGTTGTCTCTATTTTTAATCAATGCCTTCTTTAATGCAATCTCCCGCACGCCAGTTGTACTGAGTGAGTCCATCAACAAAGTTAATGTTTCTTCGTCTGGTATAACAGACCATGTAGGCAGTCCGTCGAGAGGAACGGGGTTATCAAAAACAGGAGTGATAAGTGAGGCAAACTCATCTTGAAAAGAGAGTGGAGGGTGAGGAGGATCTTTGAAATTGAGAGAAAACCGATTGGCAAATTGTTGCCAAGTCTCAGTGTGGGGATCAATCGTAAGTTGTCTGACTCGTTTATGGCGAGAAAGATATCTCTATGACTGACTGTAATAGAAATACTGCTTTGGGAGTAATCTCGACAAAGAGAGCATGTGAGAATAAATAATATTTCCTATATAGTCTGTCCATTCCCAATAACTGAATATTGTTATACTTGTCGAGTTGTGTCTTGATTTGTTCTTTACGTTTGTGTATTTTAGCGAGTTTATAATCCCTTCTTGATTCGTTCGGATCGTCGGAGTCCTCCGAACTCTCATCCCACCATTTTCCCTTCCTGCCAACAGTTTTGACGTGATTGATCTGGTTAGTTGTTCTGTTGTATTTGATCATTTTCATGGCCTCATCTGCCGTGAGAGCAGCCATTTCCTTGTTGAGGGCAATAATGTCTTTATTGAGTGCCTCCAGATGAGGACGAAAGTGTGGATGTGCTGAAATAATTTGGACAAGGTAGGATAGAAGGAGTAGTTTTTGTTCAGAAGGAAATGAGTGCATGTCCTCATATTCCAATGAGCAAAATACACTCGTCTTTGTCAATAACAATGCTTCAGACTGTTGGGAAGAACATTTATCCTCCGCACACAAAAGAAAAGTCTTCTAACAAATTCTGAGATGTTGTTGTGGGTCATTTCTACCAAATATAAAAGAAAGTAAACCAAATGGGACATCAATCTTCTTGTCCACTCCCGTCATGGCCCAGATCACCTTCAACAATTCTCCTGTAAATGTGAACATACGCTCTCTGTCTCCCAAAACTGCCCTTTCGACAAATTCTATAATATATTCACATATTCTTACCGCAGTCAATATCAAAAGCCCCTCCGAATTTCCTCAAAAACGGATCAAACATATCAACAAAGTAAACAAGTGCCATAATGTCTCCCAAATGCTCACTAAGGAGGGGAGACAGTGGGAAATAGTCCGGAAGTGGCTTTAAAGTTTGGCAAAGCAGATCTTCATTAGGAGTCAGTAAATGTGAACAGTAATGAGACTGCAGTCGTTTAATTCTTCTAATTCTGGCCTCCTTAGACTGTCCTTTCTTCTCAACTACTGGCCGAATATTTGAAAAAACATTCCCCAGGTCTTCATTCTCCCAATCCATACTTAAACACAGCCCAACTCTCCTCTTGGTGACAGATTCAATCATCCTCCGTGGGGAATATGCCAGATATGTTATTCCATCTGCAGTGGCGTAGTACTCCCCCAATCTCTCCACTCTGCTAACTCTCCCACGTATTCCATTCCCTTCTTTGTCACGGAATTCGATTGGTTCTCCCACAAAGAGCACTTCACTCACAAATTCAAACACACTGTCAACCAACGACTCCTTATCAGTCCCATCAAATAAATTCCGGGTATATAATATCCCCTTTATTACGGGATCTGTTAGTTCTTCCACTTCTCTCCGACATTCACTCTCACAAGCAACTGCCTGGCTTAAAGTCAGTCCGTCTCCACCAATCAAAGAACATCCCCACACCAGACTGTTGCACAATATTACTCGTTCATAGTAACTCTCATAATCACGGAATATTTCTCCTGTCCTCCAACATACGAATATTTCGTCTTCGTCTTCTAAATCACTTGGTTGGGGTAGTTTTACAAATGGTTTATTCCATAAAAGAGGCATCTCCCTACTAATATTTATATTAAAAACTGATTCACTGCCTTAAATTAATAAATAAGAAATTTTAACAAACCGTCTAATTATTCTAATTACACCACAAAGAAGAATAAGAACGGTTTAGTGTGTATAAATATTCAAATTTGCTATAATGTCCATTGTTGATAAGGTTCGCCGCATTAAATAAAAATATTTTTTAATATTATACATAAATAAATATAGATTAAAAAGAAAATATTACATATCATTATTACTAATAACTATAATAAAATTTGTTTTAAAAATCAATTATTAAAATTCCATCCAATAAATACCAGTGTAGATACAGTTATTTGTTTCAATTAAAACATTTTTTATTAAAATAAATGTTTTTTTTAATTATATACTTTTTTCAATAGTAAAATTTTTTGATTAAATTAACATCAAATTCTGTTTTTAATTAAATTTGACAATGACAATTTTTATTTGTCTAACGTGACTTGTGTCAAATATCATTTGAACACTATCACTATGGATCAGTACTAATAGCAAGCATTTCAGTACTTAACGTATAAAAAGAGGACTAGTTCTAACTGGGTTAAAGCTACGGAGAAAAAAACTACAACTTTAATGCACCATCAGAAATAGTGAAAAACTACTGTAAATAAGCATTCCCGATATCCGAAAAGCAAAAAAGTGATAGATGTGCTGTGTATATGTGCCTATAAGAAATGCAAGAAGGGAGAACTATCCCGAATTCAATCATTAATTGAATATTTAATACGGCTTAGAATGAAACAAATATCTGTTCACAAAACGATGAGTGAGTTCCGAAAGTACAGCAAATGCTTTGCGCTAAACCACCGAAGGTTCTATAGGAATCTATGTGAAAATTGAGTTGTTAAATTGAACTTTAATGACTTCGAATGAATTGAGAAATGTTTGGAGTGGAAAAGTCGAAATTCTCTATTCGATGGACGATTATGAGACTCCGACGCCCGAATTTAGTGAAGAGTTTGACTGAACATTATCAAGTGCGGCCCTGACTGGAAGGAAAGTGGCTGCGATGGTGTCTACAACTTTTTTATTAAAAAAATGGATTCGCTGCATGGCCCCCTATGCAAGGAGATTGGCAGAATAGTCCGAGGAGGTTACATTCCTGGAAATGGTTTTATACTGGATTCACATATTTGATCTCAAAAAACGTTTGCGAAACCTTGAACGATCTTCGGTCAATCACGTGCGTGGCTAATCTTCATAAGATAGTAACTAAATGCGTCAACCAAAACTATTGGACTTTGTGGATTCATTTGGTCTACTTCCCGATAACCAGCTGGGAACGGGAAAGGGATGCCAGGGTGCAAAAGAACAGGCCCTTATTTATCAATGTTCAATAAGGAGTATCAGAACAATCTCTACTCGCCATGGATTGATGTTAAAAAGGCATTCGATTCTGTAAATCGTGAGTCTATTCCAAGTGCTAGAGTGTTCAGGTATCATGTGCATTTTGTTATTTTTCAGCATATTGAAAATGATTAAATTCATTTTTATTTTGTAATATATTTTGAATTGGATTAAAATAATTCCCCTTTTTCTTACTTTTAACAGTTTTCAATTTTAACGGTGTTTTATCAGTCAAAATCAGTATAAGGGAGTATCTAATAGAACTTGTTTAAAAAATTTGGCACCAACTCACACCAGTGTCGATTTTTTATTTTATTTAACCAAGACCACGGTAAAAACCGAATAAACGTCACGTGATCCCGATGCACTCGACCAGGGACTTCATCTTTGCTCGGTGATCTTTCCACAAGATTGTACCGGGTGGCTGGCTGCATTTGACGGGGCATTTGTAAACAGGCAGAGGTTCAGCTTGATCTGGTCTTCCTGAAAATAATTTTTAGCGGAGTAACACCGACACAGTTCCCGGCTCTCGGCACTCTCTACAAACAATTCATCGAACCAACAATTGGCTAGCCTGCGCCGCATGGGGTACTAATCTCTCATGGTTTAACCGCCTTAAAATTGAGACTACACTATGCCGAGCCGCGGCTAGCATAACGAAAATTTCAAATTTGAACAACATTATCCCAACTCCGCTTGACCACCTTATTAAGAAAGATGGAAAGGGTTTCTTAGCCATCCAACAGGACCACCTGCCAAAAGACCAAGACCTCAACAACCAGAAGCACATCACCCCGATTCAATTCCTCACAAAAACTGCTCCCCGCCCGTTCCGCACTTGCGTTATGTCCAGAGTCCAACATCGGGAAAAGCTGAGAAAGATCTTGAGGATTGTTGGAATCACCTAATTATTACCCTAATTAACTGTTGGTGATTCTGGGTTAAATAAAAAATTAGGTTCGCGTTTGTGATAAAACATGATAATAACAAGTTGTATTTTGTCTAACGTGACTTGTGGTCAAATACCATTTGATCCCTGTAACAAGGGATCGGTACATACAAGCATTGATGTAAAAAATTGTAACATGACTTCATGTATTGTATATGCAGGCGAAGAATTAGAGACACAAATAAATCTAACAATATGTATAGATGCGATTTTATTTTTAGACCAACGAATCAGCAATTTTAAACCGAAAGCAGTCATTGCAAAACACATTCCTATTTTTACAACTTTCAACGCATGTCGTTATTTCTTGGAGAATTGTCCATCATTGGGAGGCGATAAAATCTCTTTTAACTATAAAAGGAAACTTCCCAATATATTCACAATAGTATTTTTTGATATATTTATCATATAGCCGGTGCATCTACATGTTACTTGGAAGTTTTTCGACAGCGATTTAATGGTCGCCTGCGCCAAATTCGCGTTTAGGACTGTCTTTAATATTTCGAATTTAGAAAACCAAATTGGTGTCAATGTTCGAATATACTGAATTTCATTAACCTAACTTAATAAAATCAAAAGTTCAATAAGGTCGTTACTAGTCAATTCTAATTTGTGGTTTGATTCTAGGTTCAGGTCTGCAATTTTGTTTCTTAATTTTGATTTGATTCAAATGCGAAAAACTTTGTTTACATCTATAGTGAACCCAAAAATTGTCATAATTCTATATGCAATTTTTTAATTCATAAAAAGAATCCGGAAGAGGATTCCTTTTTGTGTTGCCAATATTTAAAAAATTAATTCTCAAACTAAATATTTTGACAAGTTTTTTTATAGCTTTCTTTCGTGAGTCACCTATTGGATATCTTCAAAATTTGAAAGATTCCCTTCATTTTAATTAAAAATATCGCGTATTATCAATTTTGGTTTAATTTTTATTGAAGGAACCTACTTGAAATTTAAAGAGTCACCAAAAGCTGATGAGCTAGCCTTTATCGATCTCTGGTCTATAAGATCTTATCCAAAGCTATTGAAATATTTCAGATTTTCGAATAATGTCGCGATTGCAGATATTGTTACAAAATTCAAAAGTACATTTTAAAAGGATGATTGTTTAGAATCGTTCGAATTTGTAAATTTATCAAAAAATCATAATTAAACGGCTTTAAAATGATATTTAGAACATAATCAAAATGATATTTGGCAAGAGAGATTACACAAGGTTCTGGGTTTTACTTCTTCTTAGAAGCACTAGGATAACATTTTGTATAAGTCCCTTACGGATCTCTAGAATCTCTTTAAACCAGAACCAACTTCTTGTTTAAGGATACCAAAGTTGATGTGTATGAGGCTTGCGGATGGTTAATTAATGGAAACAATTCTCCCCGGACTTAAAAAGCAAATCTGTGCCTGTTGCAAGACCGGAACTTGTTTTTCAGCAAAGGAGAGAATAAATGCAGCCACTGCAACTCGTCCAAGAAGACCGTCGATCACCTTGCTACCAGATATGGGCGAATGCTTAATGGTCCCTACCTTAGACGCCATAACGAAGTGGTCAAATGTTTACATTTACATCTATGTCGCAAATATGGAATTAAAAAGTCGAAAAAATTAAAAAACGCATTCAGTCCAATCTGTTACCAGCAATGAATTTGTGGAAATCCGAGTCGATACATACCTCTCGACTGATTATGCTAGCCCAAATAACAAGCCCGGCATATTTGTTCAAGACAAATCGAGCAACACAATTATACTCATCGAGGTGGGGATCACTTCCCAAAATTTTCTCAAGCAGGTCGAAGTGGAAAAGTTTCACAAATACCACTTGCTAGCAAATGAACTGGGAGTGATCCACCGGGCGAAGGTAAAGATCGTCCCTTTCGTCATGACCTGGGACGGAATAGTGTCAAAATACTTCAAAAATTATCTGGCGGTGCTTGGCGTGGAGGATAGGGTGAAGGCATACACTGGTGTTGCGGAAGACCTTAGAAAGCATGCAAGCCGAGACAAGGCACGGGTTATCGATGCCTGTTAAAGAGGTAGGCCCTGAATCTAGACTGCGGTAGTCGAGTAGGTTGCAAACCCATCGAGTTAAGAACGCAATGAAATAGTCTCCTCCTCAAAATGTAATTTAAAGATTGGCTTGAAATAAAAGATTTTTGAAAGGCATTCAAAGAATTTCGAAAAGCATTTAAAAAATTTAGAAGAGATTTGAATTCAAAATTAGATTTGACTAATTTCATTAAATGAATTAATATTACTAATAATTCCGTGTTTCCACATTTAAAAGGGCAAATGGTCATTCCATCAGGATGTTGCCTATCGCCACGGTCGACTCCAACAAATTGGAGTAGTATCCGACCTCATCTAGTGCTCTTTTCACGATGTCGTTAAACGATAAAATTTTCCTCTAAAAATGTAAACAAGATCATCTGAAAAGAAGTCTATCTGTAAATTCGAATCAGATTTAGATATTAAGAGCCCATATAATGAAAATGACGCAATGTAAAACCCTGATTTTTAAAAAATCAAATTTGTTTGATTAATAGTTTAAAGCTCATTTTCTCCATTTATATAAATAATTTTCATGTTAAATGTCGGCTTTTAACTTATGGTAAATTAATTATTGGTATCCATATCTACTTTTTCTGATAATGTATTTGATAATGTGTTTGCAAGAGTAAAACTTCGACATCTAGTTTTTTTAAGATGAAAGATGCCTGTCTCTGATTCTAGTAGTTGATTGAATCAATTGAAAACCTTTTAGTTGATGGAAAAGTATGTCCAAACGAAAATAAATTTTGGAGTCAGGTGAAGAACCAGAGTCTTTTTTGATGATTGTTTTAATAATTTCTATTACTACTGAAGTTATTTTAAAGACTGTTAAAGAGAAATTCAAAAGCAAGACTTCACGTCTTTCAGCTTATATAGCCAAATCTCTAGGTCTTGCGGCTTTCTTGAAAGTCAAAAAAGTCACCTGTCGGGAACTCATCGAATTTGGGAATTGAATTAAGAAGATATCAGGTTGTTTGTTGGTGAATTGTTCATAATACCGATAGCCAGCAAAAATCATTTTGAAATAATCAGACTCAAAAAAAATTTGAAATGTAACTTGCAATAATCTATATTTTGGAAATCTTCATAGTTGCAATTATTATTATTAGAACCAAGATCACCATCCAAAACATAGAACTAATTAATCAGGTGATCCCGGCTTCTCTGAGGAGGGTCCTCATCTTTGCCCGGTGCTCCTCCCTAGTCCCGACACAATTTCTATGAGGGCGCGGTGGTGAAGTTTTAGGGTCTGTAGACCCAAGGTTTCTTCCCAAGATTTCTTTAAATGAGGCGATGAATAGATGTTCATTCGGTCTTTGTAGTGCTTTCCGAAATCTTTCTTGAGTTTTTTCGATTTTTTTGCGGTTCGTTTCACTGAAAAATTTTCCCCACGCCTCACAAGCATAACTAATGGAGGGTTCGATGTATTGCCGGTAGATTGATTGGCGTGTGGGGAAGCTGATCCATTGTTTGCATTTTCGGAAAATCTTCATAGTTGCCATCATTTTGTTAATAAATAAAAAATCTTGTTTTTTTATTTAATTTAGTAAAAATTTTCATTTTAATAAATTTATTATTACAATATTGTAATTATAACTCTGAATTATTCTTCAATTAATTTTCAAATCTTAATAATGGAAACCCATAGTTATATAATTCCTTTAAAATGTACAAGTTCAAGGATTTATTTTTCAGCTGTCCAGAGTTTAATTGATAAGGCTAAAGAAATTATCACTGCAAGAAATGGAGAGTACAAATTACTTTTTACTGAATGGTGCGAAATTTTACACAAATGTGGCCAGGCAAGCCGTGATTATACCAATTCGTTGGAAAAAATATCTCGTATTTATAGCGAGAAAACAAAGTATAATTACTTAATTTATAACTATAATAGAATTATTCGATCTGTTGAACTTTCAGGCCTTAATTGCTCTTTGATGGCATTTGGGGATAGCCAGGCAGCATACATTCGTCCATTTTCGAATTATACTCTATGTGGACTTCCCTTAATTAGTGATATTTTTCCAAATTTATGTGACTTCCTTGTAGTTTCGGTATAATTATGCATAATTATTCAGTGTTCCGCAATTTTGAATAAATATCAAGTATATATTAACAAGCTTAATGATCAGCATTCCAAAGTAAAATATTATTTTAACCATTTAAAGTTACTATCAACTTATGTGACTGCTTTTAACAAATCAGTGAAAAAAGATGACGAGTTAATTAAAAAAATGGATAAAAAGAATGTAAAATTGGTATTTTGGGATTTTAATACTTTATTAGAAAATGGAGTCTTCAATGAAGTATCACAGAGAAGCATATTACAATTTTGCATTGCTCATGCAAGAAACTGCCAAAATCAACCAGGGATTAGAATTTTTTATAAACGCTTTATTTGAAGAAATCATATTTGTCTACATTCTTATTAAACATAATAGATGAGTGATGCTGGATTTCAAATTTTGTTTGACACTTTTTTTGAGAATCTAAAAGAAGTTGTTGATCTTAGCTCAAGTAAAATTCCTTCATATTCACTTCTACTAACCTCAATCACGGGTGTCTTCAATGTTGTTGAAGACGAGGAATTTTACAAAGAAAATATAAAATCTTTTTTCGAAAGTTGTTCAAAAAAGCGATTTTGTAAATATTTTTATCGGAAAGTGCTTTTTTTATGAATTAAAACATTTTAGTCTAGTGTAATTTCCGAATCAGAAATTGAATATCTTGCAAAATTTCCGGAAGTTTTAATTAAAAATAAGGAAAAAATTTCAATTTGTGAGCAACAACTATATAAAGTAACATCATAGAGTATATATTTAGTTATCGTCGGTGTCTACTCTCAAAAAAACAGTTGAAGAAGTACTTTTTAATGGATATAAAGAAGGAACACCTTGGAAACAGTTAAAACCTCTTTTAGTTCCAATTTTCAATGTAGACTGGTTTTAGAGATTTAATTTAGAATTTCGAGGAAAGGATAATGGCATTAGCCAGATTGCAAGAAGCAAAGATCTCAACAAATTTTTTTTCTGGAATTGTTATTGAATCAAATGCAAAAATCTCAAATAATTTTATTATTGGGTATTTGATGACAAGAAATTATTTTTAATTAGAACAGGTTTAATTAAGTATGAAGAAAAGCTTTTTTCAATTGGAAAATGGGGAGAAAATTGTAAAATATTCGGTGGATCTATCGAAGAGCACTGTCGGGTGATAAACGTATAATATAAAACTAGATGTCTGGATTTGAGATTTCACCTATTCTCATTTTCTGTGTTGAAAAAATTACTTCTTTAAACATTTCGACTGAAGGAGTTTTTCGTCTTGCGGGAAATGCTATAAATATCAAAAAACTAAAAAATCTTTTTGAATCAGGTTTTAATTTTTTCCCCATTTTAAAGGTTATTATTATTCCAACTGTGACATAATGGACTACTGTGATGTTTTTAAGGAATATTTGCGTAATTTGTCCAGCCCATTACTACCATCTGAATATCTAAAAAAATTAGAAAGCATAGGTTAAGGATTTTTTAATGCATTATGAAAAATTACTAAAAAACTAATTTGAAATATTAGTTTCTACTTCAAAAAATGAAAATGATTTGGAAAAAATAAAAGGAGTCATAAAATCTATTTCATCTGTTTATAGAAAAAACCTTCAATTTCTTTGCCTTTTTTTAACAAAGTAGTTCATCAAATTTTTTAGTTTTTTTTAGAGTTGCCGCTGTATCTGAAAGCAACAAAATGACTTTAGCTAATCTGGCGCTTATATTTGCTACAAATATAAATAATCAAAATATGGCAAATATTCTCGATAACACCTCAATAAAAGTAATTTATACTCTTCTTAACCATGCCAACAAAATTTTCACCGATAATATACCGGAATATAAAATTATGGAAACATTATTTGATATTGACAAGTTTACATATTTTTATTCATAGTATATCAGAAATGAAGATTTTGCTTGTGCGGCTAATCAACAGTCAATTCAATGTTTAAAAAATTAAATTACTTTTCAAGCGGCAAAAATTTCTTCTGAAGTGGAAGAAACGCATTTGTCGGGAGAAACTGAAGAATACCAAGCAGATCAATTCGAATGCAGTTCAGAACCAGAAGACATAGAACTAGACAATTTTAAATTTTAGTAATATCAAAAATATATTTTTTAAGTCGTCCAACTAGTTTTGATGATGATCGAATGCTAAAAAATTATATCGTGCCTGACTATATTTTTGAGTTTATTTGGCCTCCAGCCGAAATTGAAGTAAAAAATAAAATTATTTAATATAGCTCAATACTAATGAACTGAATTATAAATTTGAAAAAGATGGTTTCTCTGGATGGAGAATTTTTGGATTAGTTATTTTTGATGAAAAAAATGAAACAAATAAACGAGAATTTGATATAACGGAACTGAAAGTTTTATTAAATTACTTCATTCTAGTCAATTGAAAACGAACTATATAAATATTGGACATTCAATCCACAAAATAATCAAAAAACATCAATGTAATAAAATTTTTGTTAGAATTCAGGGAAGCAACATGGATATCAAATGGAGGAAAATTTGAAAATGAAAAAACTTATTTTGAAAAATGTTTAGAATTACGAGAAAAGTTTGATCCTGAAAAGTTGCATTTGTTTATTCAATACTTCAGGTTTTTGTCTAAAGCAAACATTAAACCTAGCGATTTGGACTTTTCCATGGTATCTATTACATTAATAAAATTAATTTATAGAAAAATAATGTTGTAAATGCATGTTTAGATATCTTTGGTGTAACTCCAAGAGTAGTAATAAAAGTTGTGATATTATGAAAGCTTTATATATTTTAGAAGACTATACTGTGGAAAATTCAAATATTTTTGGACTCAGATTTTAAAGCAATAAAATCTCCTTACAATGACAATAATGAACCATTTAGATATCCAGTTTTTAGAAAAAAACAATAGTAATTTATTAATTTAAACTGAGTCCTTTATTAATAAAAAGAAACTAATTAATAGTTAATTAATAAAAAGAAACTAATTACTAATTAACCGTGCATTCCAACAACTCGAGCTGTTCAGAGAAGGGGAAGAGAACACAGTCGACGAAACTAGCGGAAACAGACAACGGGGAAAGGTAACATGGGAGGGATAAATCGCCCCAAGAACGAATGCCGATGCCCCCGTAACGAATAGGTAGATTAACCCGTCGCATGTCTGAAGGTTTGAATTTAGTATTTACAAGTAGCTCAAGAGCTTTGGAGACCATGTTGTCGAGACGAGATATGTAATTTTGTTCGAGAAAGCAGGGCAATGAGCGCATGAGATAAGTTAGCTTCGGAATAAAGAGATAGTTCTTGAGCAAGAAAAGGCACAAATGGGATTCAAGTTTGGAAATGCGGGAAATTAGGGTTTCCAATTCTTCGAGCCTGTTGCATAAATCACGAAATTAAACCAAATAAACCAGCCTCGACTTATCATCGTACAGACCAATTACACTTCTATGCACCACTTCAAAAATAATGGAACTTCTAATTCTAAACAGAATATCTCATCAACTTCAAATCAGCAAAGCGCAACATAGCTACAGACATTTAACATTGGTAATAACTCAAACGATGGTTATCCAACTACCTCAGTGGGAGACAAGGTTATATCCAACTAAATAAAAAACTCTCAAATACAGTAAAGTCTCTCGAATCCGCCGACTCTCGAATCCGCCATACCCTCGAATCCGCCAATTATAATTAATAAATTCTCTTATCCGCCATTTTTCCTAGAAAAATTCTCGAATCCGCCAAATTCTCGAATCCGCCATATTTTTATAATGAATCCGCCATGTTGTTTATTTTAAATAATTTTTTAATTAAATTTACTGATATATAATCAATTTATTAACACGTTACATCTGTCTTTGTTGTTGTATTAATGAAACGTAACTGTACAAGACTAAAAAACAATCAAAAAATTGAGATTTTGAAGTTTATTCAAACAAATAATGAATTATCTTCACTAAAAATTTCTGAGATTTTTTCAAAAAAATACAACTTGCCTGTTTCTCGCCGATCTATTGATGATCTGAAAAGTAAAAGAGAATCTAACATTATGTTTCATAACCTAAGATCTGACATTTCCCGCAAACAATATTTAAAGCTTGCTGAAATCGATGATAATACTATTGCTTGGGTCAATTCAATGGATCTTAAAGGAGCCATTTTAAATGATAGGATTATTACTGAGAAAGCAAAAGCCTTTGCATTGAATCTCGGGATTACTGAATTCAAAGGAAGCAAAGGGTGGTTAGTTAAATTTAAAAAAAGGAATGGTTTGAAATTACGTAATATGCATGGAGAATCTGCAACTCCAAATTTTGACCCTAATTAGTATCAGATTTCATTGAATTAATCAAAAATAAAATCAGTCTTTACGGAGCTCAAAATGTTTATAATGCCGATGAAACTGGCTTATTTTACAAAATGATACCGTCTAAGAGTGTTTGTAAAACCATTAAATCTGGCTATAAAGTCCTGAAAGACAGAGTTTCTGTTATGTTATGTACAAATGTTGACGGTACAGATAACCGAACACCCTTACTAATTGGGTTGTTTAAAAATCCAAGATGTTTCAAGAATTTCGATATCAAAAAATGTTATATATTCAAATTCAAAGAGAGCATGGATGGATAGCAGAATTTTTAATCAATTTCTATTAAAATGGGAAATGGAATTGCGAAAACAAGATAGAAAATTTTGCTTGTTGTAGATCAATCTCCTGCACATAAGGTGAATTTCATGAAATTTACATTAGGTATTGATTGAATTAAAACAAATTGAGATGTTATTTCTACCACCTAATACAACATCTTTTTTACAGCCCATGGATCAGGGCATAATTAAATCGTATAAATGTAAATTCAACTCTCTAAAATTTTCTAATATAATTCAAAAAATTGAAGCTGGGACAAACCCCTATGTTGCACACAAACAACTAAGCATAAAAGATTCAATATTATTTACATATTATGCTTGGAACAAAATAGAAAGTTCCTTAATTTTAAATTGTTTCATTCATGCAAAATGGACTCAAAACAATGAAAATATTAATTATGAAAATCCCTTAATTGAAAATTATGATAATATTCTGGAAAAAATGGATATTATTGATCCGTTAGAAGAAAGTCTTTATATTGAGATTGATATAATGAGAAAGTGAAGAACTTGAATTAATAATTCAGAAAAAATAGAACAAGAAATTAGCGAAGAACCGTGTGAACAAAGTCAGAAAGTTGTTACCATTAACGAGGCTTTTATCGCTTTAAACAAATTAAAAGAGTTCTATAATCAAGAAGAATTCTTTAATATAGAAAATCTTGAGTATATTGAAAACATTGGATCTTCAATGATCCAAACTCTACGAAGAAACAAGTCGAAACTTACTGATTTTTTTGTTTTTAATTAATTATTTTGGCTTAATAATTTAAATTATTAATGGATTAAAAAATCGATAAGTCTCTCGAATCCGCCAAATTCTCGAATCCGCCAGATTTTGCCGATCCCCGAAATTGGCGGATTCGAGAAACTTTACTGTACTTGTATCCTCCAGTCATCTGTCCCATTTCCCACACTTTTCAACACTTACCTAAGTGACATTCCTACACCACCAGAAAATGTATCTCTGTTCTTAAACGCAGATGATATTACTATCACATCATCGAACACAGATCCAATGGCGGCATGTCACCAAGTTTAACCATTCATTAATATCTGTATAACTAGATTACTCTAAACGGGCTATCTCTATCACTAACTAAATCATCAGCTACTTTCTAACAAGTAATACAGAAGAACACAATTTCATTCCGACAATCACAACCAACAAAATCAAATCCTTCACATCAAAAACTCAAAATACTCGAGATAACCTATGATACCTCCCTATCATTTTGCCAGCACATTGAAAACTGACTTATAAATGCAAATGTACAATGAATGCTCTTTGTTCACTCACAGGAACCGACATTGAACAAAACAAAGAATGTCCAACATTATATACAAACAATATATTTTTCCAACATTGAACTATGCAAGTCCATCATGGGGGCCCCTGTCGTCAAAAACATTCCTTCAGAAATTACAATCAATCCAAAACCAAGCACATAGAATTAGTACGAGTTGTATAAAGTCTATTCCGGCCGACATATGCATTAGGAGACAAACACTATCAAACTTGCAGACCAATTTGACATTCATGGAACCCAATTTTTGCCTGACCAAGTATGCTCAAAAATCATCCAAGTCGCAATCTCACGACAATAAAAATCCTGAAAGGAACATCAAAAACACGCCAGGACTTCACTACTATAAAATTCTAAACTTATTCACTAACAAAAAACCATCGAACATAAAAGAACTATTAACGAAGCCCTGCCTAAACACACTTCACTGTAAACAATACCTCAACAACCAACCTCCAAAAATAAATACAGCTGAAAAGGATCTCAGCCTTAAAGATCAGAATGAACTGTGAGCAACATCATTCACTACTCGACTATCAAAACAAACTCGACAAAAATGTCGATCTGAGTTGTCCAATCTGGCTTGACGGACGACACACAGTAAGTCACCTTTTTCTGAAATGTAAAAACCTTGCCGCCTTAAAAAAATCATACAAGATTGATTCTATCCTTGACTTATGGTGTAACTCTAAAAAGTCTGTTGGTTTTCTTCGTCCCGCAATCCTTCCCAATTTAGGGGGAGAATGGGGTTAAATAAATAAAATTTATTGAATTAAATTTTAATTAAGCTATTCTAACTTCGCTAAGTCTTTGATATTTTTTTGAATCACAAAACCATTTTTTTCTTCTTGAATCTAGATCAATCATTACTGTGGCAGATACCCCTTTGATCGCCAGACCCCCATTTATGGGAATCTTGGGAGCTATTTTTCACACTTGAGAAAAAGTCGATTTTTTGCGTCAAGTGATCGGTAACTTCTGCGATGACAAAAATGATATTGTCTCCACCGCGGAGGATACTGTCGGATACAGGAGTAACCGCTCAAACAATTACATATACCATGACTCAAAACTGAGAGAGATGTCAGAAACAAAAGAGACATCCGCCTGAGAATCGAAAACTGTGGTATGGAAACCAAAAAAAACTAAAGAATAAACTGAACAGGCTCCTTCATGAAATTAGAGACAGGGGACGCCTACTATAGATGAAATACTTAGACGATAAAGTTACTGAAATTGAAAGACTCTCACCTGGAAACCAGATATTCATGGCCATCCGATTACTTAATCGAGGCTCACGAAATACCAAAATATCGATATGGGATGAATCAGAACACATGATATTGGACGATGAAGATAAAGTATCACGAATCGCCGACCACTTCAAGAGACAACTCCAAACAGATGACACTTATACACCCACATTCATTGGTCATCCGCGAGGCTTATTGAATGAAATAACACCCTCGGAGGTCCTGGAAGCATTTCACCGTATGAACAATAAAAGAGCTGCGCAGGATATGATGGAGTCCCAGGGGAACTACCCAAATACGCTCCCAACAGTCTAGCGAGCAACAGTCTAGTCCCCACGACTAAAAGCTCAACTACTAGTGATTTATATGTTTTAATATTTTAGTCCCCACGACTAAGAGCTCAACTACAAGTGATTTATATGTTTTAATATTTTAGTCCCCACGACTAAGAGCTCAACTACAAGTGATTTATATGTTTTAATATTTTAGTTCCACGACTAAGAGCACAAGTACAAGTGATTTATATGTTTTAATATTTTAGTCCCCACGACTAAGAGCTCAACTACAAGTGATTTATATGTTTTAATATTTTAGTCCCCACGACTAAGAACTCAACTACAAGTGATTTATATGTTTTAATATTTTAGTTCCCACGACTAAGAACACAGGTACAAGTGATTTATATGTTTTAATATTTTAGTTCCCACGACTAAGAGCACAAGTACAAGTGATTTATATGTTTTAATATTTTAGTCCCTACGACTAAGAACTCAACTACAAGTGATTTATATGTTTTAATATTTTAGTTCCCACGACTAAGAGCACAAGTACAAGTGATTTATATGTTTTAATATTTTAGTCCCCCGACTAAGAGCTCAACTACAAGTGATTTATATGTTTTAATATTTTAGTCCCACGACTAAGAGCTCAACTACAAGTGATTTATATGTTTTAATATTTTAGTCCCCACGACTAAGAGCTCAACTACAAGTGATTTATATGTTTTAATATTTTAGTCCCCACGACTAAGAACTCAACTACAAGTGATTTATATGTTTTAATATTTTAGTTCCCACGACTAAGAGCACAAGTACAAGTGATTTATATGTTTTAATATTTTAGTCCCACGACTAAGAGCACAAGTACAAGTGATTTATATGTTTTAATATTTTAGTTCCCACGACTAAGAGCACAAGTACAAGTGATTTATATGTTTTATATTTTAGTCCTTACGACTAAGAACTCAACTACAAGTGATTTATATGTTTTAATATTTTAGTTCCCACGACTAAGAGCACAAGTACAAGTGATTTATATGTTTTAATATTTTAGTTCCCACGACTAAGATCACAAGTACAAGTGATTATATGTTTTAATATTTTAGTTCCCACGACTAAGAGCACAAGTACAAGTGATTTATATGTTTTAATATTTTAGTTCCCACGACTAAGATCACAAGTACAAGTGATTTATATGTTTTAATATTTTAGTTCCCACGACTAAGAGCACAAGTACAAGTGATTTATATGTTTTAATATTTTAGTCCCACGACTAAGAGCACAAGTACAAGTGATTTATATGTTTTAATATTTTAGTTCCCACGACTAAGAGCACAAGTACAAGTGATTTATATGTTTTAATATTTTAGTCCCCACGACTAAGAACTCAACTACAAGTGATTTATATGTTTTAATATTTTAGTCCCACGACTAAGAGCTCAACTACAAGTGATTTATATGTTTTAATATTTTAGTCCCACGACTAAAAGCTCAACTACTAGTGATTTATATGTTTTAATATTTTAGTCCCCACGACTAAGAGCACAAGTACAAGTGATTTATATGTTTAATATTTTAGTCCCCACGACTAAGAGCTCAACTACAAGTGATTTATATGTTTTAATATTTTAGTCCCCCGACTAAGAGCTCAACTACAAGTGATTTATATGTTTTAATATTTTAGTCCCACGACTAAGAGCACAAGTACAAGTGATTTATATGTTTAATATTTTAGTCCCCACGACTAAGAGCTCAACTACAAGTGATTTATATGTTTTAATATTTTAGTCCCCACGACTAAGAACTCAACTACAAGTGATTTATATGTTTTAATATTTTAGTTCCCACGACTAAGAGCACAAGTACAAGTGATTTATATGTTTTAATATTTTAGTTCCCACGACTAAGAGCACAAGTACAAGTGATTTATATGTTTAATATTTTAGTCCCCACGACTAAGAGCTCAACTACAAGTGATTTATATGTTTTAATATTTTAGTCCCCACGACTAAGAACTCAACTACAAGTGATTTATATGTTTTAATATTTTAGTTCCCACGACTAAGAGCACAAGTACAAGTGATTTATATGTTTTATATTTAGTTCCCACGACTAAGAGCACAAGTACAAGTGATTTATATGTTTTAATATTTTAGTCCCCACGACTAAGAGCTCAACTACAAGTGATTTATATGTTTTAATATTTTAGTTCCCACGACTAAGAACTCAACTACAAATGATTATATGTTTAATATTTTAGTTCCACGACTAAGAGCACAAGTACAAGTGATTTATATGTTTTAATATTTTAGTTCCACGACTAAGAGCACAAGTACAAGTGATTTATATGTTTTAATATTTTAGTCCCACGACTAAGAGCACAAGTACAAGTGATTTATATGTTTTAATATTTTAGTCCCCACGACTAAGAGCTCAACTACAAGTGATTTATATGTTTAATATTTTAGTCCCCACGACTAAGAGCTCAACTACAAGTGATTTATATGTTTTAATATTTTAGTTCCCACGACTAAAGCACTTGTACAAGTGATTTATATGTTTAATATTTTAGTTCCACGACTAAGAGCACAAGTACAGTGATTTATATGTTTTAATATTTTAGTCCCCACGACTAAGAGCTCAACTACAAGTGATTTATATGTTTTAATATTTTAGTCCCCACGACTAAGAACTCAACTACAAGTGATTTATATGTTTTAATATTTTAGTCCCACGACTAAGAGCACAAGTACAAGTGATTTATATGTTTTAATATTTTAGTTCCCACGACTAAGAGCACAAGTACAAGTGATTTATATGTTTTAATATTTTAGTCCCACGACTAAGAGCACAAGTACAAGTGATTTATATGTTTTAATATTTAGTCCCCACGACTAAGAGCTCAACTACAAGTGATTTATATGTTTTAATATTTTAGTCCCCACGACTAAGAGCTCAACTACAAGTGATTTATATTTTAATATTTTAGTCCCACGACTAAGAGCACAAGTACAAGTGATTTATATGTTTTAATATTTTAGTCCCCACGACTAAGAGCTCAACTACAAGTGATTTATATTTTAATATTTTAGTTCCCACGACTAAGAGCACAAGTACAAGTGATTTATATGTTTTAATATTTTAGTCCCCACGACTAAGAGCACAAGTACAAGTGATTTATATGTTTTAATATTTTAGTCCACGACTAAGAGCTCAACTACAAGTGATTTATATGTTTTAATAATTTGTTCCCCACCACTAAGAGCACAACTACAACTAATCTATATGTTTTAATATTTTTGGCTACAATCACTTTCATCTGTATCATTCTGATTGTAAGAATTAAAAATTATTTCATCGTAATATCAAATAAAATGGAGAAGTATTAATACTAATATTATAAATTTAGAATTCGATTTTACGTATAACTATTATCTACGTGTTTTAATTTTCCTTTACTAACTTAACGTTATTTTCTTTTTGATTTTTTCCACTCTAAAAATTAACTATTATTCAATTACGGCACAATGTTATAAAAATTTACTCATTAATTTACTGTTATATGCAATCCTACTTCGAGAGGATTTATTTTGGTAGCACACAGTTCTATCGTGATTGGACTTATTAGCACTGCAGATTTTCATATACGCTTTCAGTTCTTGCACAGTGTTGTTGGATTGAAAAACTACAAGTGTATATCTAGGTTTACGTCATTGAATCAATGAATGAAATAAATATCACTTTTTCTCTATACTAGGATATTTTTCTTGCAAAATTTTTCATTATTTACTTCTAGAACCTAGAAGTTTTAAAATACAGTGAACCCTCGCAAATTGGCCACCTCGCAAATTGGCCAATTTTTGAATTGGCTATTTTTTTCACAATTTACCAAGAAAAAAATTAATTTTCTTAGTAAATTGGCAAATTCTTAAATTGGCCACAATTTTTGAATTAATTTTCTTTATTTAGAAAAAAATTAGAAAATAAATTATTTTTTTAATCATATGTCTTATAAAATTTCTCCTGGACGTTATACTCGGTTCACTTTTCTTGAAAAAACACAAATTATAAACTACAAGGAAGAAAATGACAGTGTTTTGTTTCGACTTATGGCTGACACATTCTCACATTTATTCCGCAAGACGATCTCGAGAAAGACCATCAATAATCTACTGCTTAATAAAAATTCTATTTTATGGGATTGGAAAATTTATCAAAATTCGTTTAAAGCTGCTCACAAACCAAAATTTCTTACGCTTGAAAAAAAATTGATCGAATGGATGGATACAATAGAATCTAAATGTATCTAATTGAAAACTAATTTTTAGGTGGTTTTTTGAATGATTCCTTAATATCGTTTAAGGCTGCGCATTTTGCCGAAGAGTTACAACTTAATAACTTTAAAAATTATAATGGATTTTTGGCAAAATTCAAAAAGAGACACGGTTTTAGAATGCTAAAATTACATGGAGAGGTGCGAACTGATGGAGAAGTTGACATTAATTCCTTTCGTGAAGAATTCAAAGAAATTTCTAAATCGTATAAGCCTGATCCACTCGATAGAAAAGATATTGCAAGAAGATTAACTGAAATAGAAAGGGAACTTTACTGTAATGCAGAAAATGAGAATTATGTTTCGCTCATTACTGCAATAAGAAATTACAAAGCAAAATTAAAAAGAGCCAATAAAAAGGAATTAGGGATTGAATTTTTTTAATTAAATTTCAATGTGTTTATTATATTTTTTAAGTATTGATTTTTTTCAAATTGGTCATAAAATTTGTATGTAGCACAAATGGCCAATTTGCGAGGGTTCACTGTATACTATAAGTTATGAATGAATAACAGCATCTTTGTGCGTCAACATTTTGCAGTTTACATGGTTTAGATTCTATGAGTTTAATATCCAGATTTATATAAAAACAACATTTCACTTTATAATGTAATTTATGAATATTAAAAATAAAAAATTTTATATAAACAAAATTTTTAATAATTTGTTTATTCATTGGTTTTGTGATGCGTCTTATTGAATATAGCAATTTTAATCGTACACTGTATTGTGGAAATCTCTCTAGTGACGTAACGGAAAAATTATTGCATGAACTTTTTTTACAAGTAAGTTTGTTAATAATTTTTTAAATAATTATTTTTGAATACATCGAAAAAAATTTAATGATAGGTAGGACCAGTTGAGACTGTTGTATTTCCAAACAATAAATTTGGGGGGAAACGCGACTTTTGTTTTATTTTATTTGAACACGAAGAATCAGTTGACTATGCAATCAACACGTTATATGGGACGAAACTATTTGGAAATGAGTTGGTTCTGAGACATAAAGATGAAACAAATTTGAACATGAGTAACAGTACTGATCTTAGCAAGCGAGATTATTTTTGCTCCGATCGGCAAACAAACTCACGCCATCAGCCTGATAATATGTTATCAAAGAAGTTTCTTTAATAAAATATGCCGTTATTTCTAATTATCCTTAAGCCATTTTTGACTATCGAACTTGTCTGATTAAATCTTTGTAGTGCAGATGACTTTATTATTTAAAGAAATAAAATTATTTTAATATGTAGAAAAGTGACTTTATATATAATGAACTATGCAGAAAAATAGAATTAGAATGATTTTTTGGTCATATCTAAGTTTACAATCATGCTATTTGACATTTTTGGATTGACACTGATTTGATCTACGCTCAGACGAAATGTTTATTAAAAAATGGCCATTATTCAATCTCATTTCTAAATATTGAACACGTTATTGGTGGATTTATTTTGGTGTACAAAACTTATTTTAAGGGACAAAAGATCATTTTCGAAAAATACTAATTCTGTAAGGCCAGATCCATATAATTATAAAATACAAATTAAATGGAATATTTGGCTTTATGATTAAGTTAATTTTTAAAGAAAACGTTTTTTATTTGTTTAAAGTAAACTAAGAGAGAAGAGTATTTTTACGCAGATCGAATTGTCAAGAAATTTTCGCAAATAATAGATAAGGATACTCGTTGGGACAGCCAGTTACTCTCTCTGGGGTCACAAGTTCTTTTGGAGATGAGAGAACGCGGGACTTCAATCGAATGTCGCTAGTCTCAACAGAAAGGAGAGTCAAAAAGAGGTTTTTGCTAATGACCAAGTATTTAGTAATATTCAGTTTTAGAGCTTTAGGATGCAAACCCGTAGAAGGAGGTAGAGTTAAACAATCCGATCATGTTGGTAGAACGAGAATGAACATCTTTCGGACATATTTACAGTAAATTGTATCCTATTCCTTTTGGAATTATTATTTCTTTTGAATTTTTAAGTTTAATTTGACCGGATCCCAAGAGCGGCCTCGGAATCTGAGAACTCAAAACTTCAGGAAAAATGAAAAGAACAGGATTGATAAGATCGTGGGACTAGAGGAAAAGGCAAAGAAAGACGAGAGAATTGAGGTTTTACAAAACCGGATTCTAATTCTCAGAACCAGCAAGGTAGTTTAGCCTGTAACATGCCATCGGAGTGGAATTGAATGCTAGAGACAGAGCTAGGCCCTAGGGAAATTTGGAAATCGATTTTGGACAGGTTCTCAGGGGTAACGAAACAAAAAAAAGATTCAGGCAGAAAAATATGTTTGAGAATAAAAAGATAATTGGCGATAAAAAAAATTATTTTTTATTTGCTAAATAACTAATTTAATATTAAACATCCGTCTTAAAATAATTAATTTTTTAATATTAAACATTTTGAATATAAATAATTGCTATTCAAAACACATTTTTTAATATAAAATTATCTAAGCGAATAAAATATTTATAATTTAATTACCATAGTGTTTTGTGAATTTCGATAAACTAACTTATTTTCGGCTAAAGAATACTCGTACAAAATGACCAAGAATAAATCTCAATTTTTGGTTCAGATTTCTATTATTAATTTGACAAATGTACCATTTATTAGTGGAAATATTTTCTGCAAAGTTCGTATGCTAAACAGTAAAAAGGCATTATGGTTTTCAAAAAGGTGATAAGTAATCAAACTAATTATAGATTAGAAACGGAGTTAGTTGCAACACAGTCGATTTTGATGAAAACTTTTCTTTTGAAGTACATATCGAATTTCACAATAAAACATTTGTCCTCAAGGATACATTCTTACGTATTTCTGTTCGAAAGGTTTACACTTGCTTAAAGTGCGTACAATATTGATTACAAACATATGTGACCTCTAAGGAATTAAAAGGTGGGAAAAAATGCTTACGTCTTGGATACATTGACTTAAATTTGGCTAAATATGCAAGTATGGGAAGCTTTGCGAAAAAAATTCTACTACAGCCTTACTCTCAAAAAGAATCCATTTCGAATTGTCTAATAAAAATTAATTTTGAAATTATTTGTATTCAAGGAAAACAATCATTTGAAAAGTATAATTTGAAACTATAATAAATTAGCCCATCCTCTCCGTCCATTGGATTTGATAATACATTATCATCCCATCCAAGTGATTTTCTAATTAATAAATGTATTATATATCTATAATAAATACAAGCTATGTCCGCATTACCTTCAATAGGATACCGGTCGCTTGATCACAGAAAAAATATTGGAATTAAAGCTGCTATAAACTCCTACTCTTCTGAAAATATGCTTACTCAAAAATCAAGACTTGATAATGAAATATTCATTGATTCAATCATAAATGAAACTAAGCATTTATGGGGTATTCTTTTATATATTAAATGCAGTTACCAAATAACGCTATTGATTTTGTTTTAATATTTTTATTTTTTCATATTTGTTCAAAAATTATCTGAAAGTGTTTATGTAGCAAAAATAAAAATTAGAACTTTGTAAAACTTCTAGTGCTCGGTACACTTTTGGTCAACACTCAATTTTTAAGGACATTCTGTTCTAGGACAAATATTGTCTTGCTCGCCATTATTTTTGTAAATTTTTTAGGTGAACTATTTTATCAATATTTCATGCGCAGATGCACTAAATTTATGTTAGTGAAAAACCTTCTACATGGAGAAGAACAAACGTCTATCGATGTTAAAAATTCGACAAATTATGGATCAAGTTGATAAGATCTATTTATCAATTAGGAATTTGTGGAATTAAATGCCTCGATACTAAATTTAATTCTGTCACCATTGGAGGCAAAAATAAAGAATTTCTTATGAATTCCGGAGAAACATTAAAGATTTAAAAAAATTGAAACCATGTAATTTTAATTTATTTTACGGTAAATTTAATTTTAATCAAATTTAAACTTATAAATGCCACGAATGTTCACACGTATACCTTAATGATAAAGCTACTTACAAAAAAACTTAACATGGCGAGCATCTGCGTTAGACATTCTATCTTATTACACTTTTGACCCAAATTTTGATCCTGATATTCAGATGTTGCCGTTGGTAGCAAAAGACTTTAATAAACATGTAAAATATATCAAAAATAAAATTGAATTTATTTTATGACTTTTTTCAAAGTTGGTTACAATAGGACTCTTTATAGTTGAAGAAATAATATCAAAAAACAAAATTAGAATTAAAAATTTTAAGAAAAAAAATTCCCAAATCTCAAATTAAAGAAAATTGTTAAACTTAATAGCAAAGTTTTTGTAATTTTGATTGATTTATTTTATTTATTTATTAGGACCAAAAACACTGTCAGGACCAAAAACACTGTCATAATCATAATTAACTATTTCAGGTGATCCCAGTCTCTTTTAGAAACCTTTGCATCTTTTCTCTGTGTTCTATAGCGTATTGTCGGTAATGTTGTTCTTTGTCGGCCCCTATATGCCGTTTTATTTAATGAGCAGAAGTAGGATTCCATGTTCTGATTGGCCGGCGTCATTTCCGAGGCTCTTAGGACATGTCCAAAGAGCATCCACTTCGTGGACGTCACTTTCTTTGCAATCTCGGATGTATGGGTGATTCTGTAGAGTTCATTATTGGTCATCTTTTTTGGCCAGTGAATTCCCAGGAGTAGTCGTAGTTGTTTTCTGTGGAAAGAGTTGAGCTGCTCCAGTTCTTTAGCGGTTAGGCCCCAGGTCCCCGCGTTGTAAAGCAAGATTGGTTCGACAAAGGAGTTGTACAGCCGAATTCGAAGGCGGGTTCCTATGTACTTGCGCCTCATCCAGATCGTCCACATTTTTTTGAAGGCTGCAACAGCCAGCACTTTTCTTCGAATAACGTCCTCCGAGTCCCCAAGGAGAGATCCAACTTTCTTGCATGTTCTCCACTTCTCCTCGTTTCTCGTTCCCAGGCGGGATATGGTAGTTCTTTCCGTTTTGTCCGGGTTTATTACAAGGGACCAGTCCTTCAACGAATGAGGGATCACTTTTAATAAGTTTTCCAGTGAGTCCTGATCTCGGGAGACGAAATCAATATCGTCGGCGTAAATTACTTCCATCACGTTGGTAAAGCATCACGTTGATTGGAAGGAAACTGAAATCGGCCGATGATCTGGACGAACTGAGATACCTCGCACGTAACAGGGGAGCGTGGATACGACTAACAGAGCGTATCCTGAGTCGGATGGCAAAAGTGCAATCTTAATTAACTTTTTGATTCCGCGAGATTGCTTTAATAATAATAATAGCGTATTGTCTAAGAGGTCGGGGATCCAGAACATGGACTTTTTCACGATTTCTTCTAGTCCCTTTGGTTGAATTTTTTCCCATGACATTCGCTAGGAGGTTTACAATCTCCATTTTGAATATTGTCGATTTTTTTGACATTTGTATATGCTAGATTGCTTCCCCATACTGTAAATCCGTAACCAATTGTCGGTTTAATGACTCAAATAATCAATAATTAGTGGAATAATTTCTTTACAATTCCTTACTTGTACACGAGGAAACATTTCCATGTTTCCATTCGTGATATCTTTTTTCCATATTTTAATTTGTTAAATAAAAACGGCTATGCTGTCCGTACAACCCAACAAATTTTCGTTTCTTCTATTGATTCTGCTATTGAGAACATTGAGTTCATTAAAAATATCGGCAATCTTGCAACACCAACATTCATCATTAAGGAATTCAATAAAGTTATCCAACTTGTCTTATATACAAAACGAAAACAAGAGGTTCCATTCTTCCTGTAATATCTGAGCTTTCATGTACTTAAGAAGCAAACAATTAAGATTTTTTTATTAGCAAAAACAAACTGGTTTCGATGTCATCAGATATACCCTTGATCCTTATGCTCACAGAAGTATTTGAAATAAGAATTAAATCGAGCTCAGCGGCAGCAATTTCTCAAAGCATTATTTTCAGTACTTCTTTGCATGTAGGAAAAAAAGTTTCCAAAAAGTGTGTGATTTAATATTTTTGCCACCAATCTCACCCACAGCATAGCTATGATGCTGTACTTTTTCGGTTATTTTGAATCTTTTGGAAAAATTAGATGCTTGAAATTTATTCTGGTCTAATTTCCTTATAAAATATTCTTTTTTTCATAGAAAGTTCAGGATGCTTGATGGAAAGATGACGTTTAAGTTTTATTGGAACTAGTTTTTCACCGCAAGCAACACAAGTGGTATAGGCAATCCAACTCTCCAGTCCATGTGAAACTAAAGGAAATATAACTATCTCGATACGATCTAACTTTAAGATATGCTTTGTCACAAGACTCCATTTAGACACGCACAAATTAAAATTCACGAGTTAATTAAAAAAAGAAATAAATTCACAATATTTTGAACTTCGTCGAACCCAGGTTAGGAAACACTGATCTAAATTATAAATGAAATAAAAACCTAGCATTTCATGAATCGCTGTTAATTCTACAAATACGTCTAGACTTTTCGAAGAGGATCTCGGTTTGACGAGCAATGCCGCCATGGAGATCTTATCGCATGGATTCTCCAAATTGGAGGTCAACCTTCCTAGCGTTTATTCGACTAAACTACAATAAAAAGAAACTATATGACAGGAGTAACTAAAGGACTTTTTACCTCAAATTAATTAAAAAATAATTAACTTTCTTTGATAATGGAAGAGTTTTTTTACTTTCTAAGATAATTAACTTTCTTGTTCTCTTTTGATCTTAAAAATTATGTGGTTGGCACAAGGAAAAATTAGGCATTTAGGTACCCATGTCTTACAGGTAGTTCGTTTTTTTTAACTATTACAAATTGCAAATTAAAAATTTTCTGTAGATATTAATAATCGTCAATATCCAATTACATTCATCGTTAAAATCTTAATATCAAATTATGTCTATCAATATGTCGCGAGCCGAGCGCGCGACCGAGCGCTAGACGCGACTTTGACACCTAACAAGCCTGTCATCAACAAATATATTTATTAAATTATTTAAAATTTTAACATGATTTAAAATTAAAATTGAAATAACTTAAGTTTTCCATTGAATCCCATAAAATAATTATAAGTAGATCTTAATAGAAAAAGTAAAATCAATGAATACTGAACGCTAATTTGGTTTAGGTTGTGAGGGGGGTAATAATTTGACAGATCTCATTGCTATTTCTCGTTTCAATCTCTAAAATTAGGTCTTCTAATCAAAAATGAACTGTGCAGACAGGCTTGCTCCTTCAGAAGATTCTTGTTTTGACATTTTAATAAATTATGAAGCATTTAGATTTTTTCTCATTATTCTAGAATATCAATTATAAATTTTAAAATATTATTTTTATTTACGAAATCGGTTTTAAAGCACATTCTGCTTTGGCATCGATTTTAATTTTTGTTATCGAATATATTCAAACCCAAATACCAGCATGGGTATTTGTCAATTTATAAATTGTTTGATTGATCGCATCTAGAAATTGAGTGGTCGCTCGCTGCGCTCGGTCGCTCGCTCGGCTCGCGACACAATATCCAATCATATCTATTTGTTAACATCAATAAGATCCCCCTGAAATCTTTTATTGGAATTTTTGCAGTTATATAATAATTAAAATCGGATCCTTAAGAATATTTATTATAAAATACTTAAATGCTCTGGCAACTTTACAAATTTTGCAGTCTTTTATAATCTGTTCAATAATTGGGCAGTTCACAGTAAAATGTAATTCACTGCGCTTATTATGAAGTTTTTTTATTCTTAATGACATTTTTGGTGAATATCAAATATCAAGTTTTTATCTTTGTGGAAGAAGATAACCAATTTGTGTTTTTGGTTATTCTTGTTCTTTAGATGAAGACTGCGAGTTAGAAATGGTAAATATACCGATCATCAATTATTATAAACTTATCTTTTTTCATAAGTTTGTATTTTTAGATTTAGTTGTTAGTTCTTTAAGTATTACATTTAAAATTTTTTGGTATTTAGTATAATTTTTATGTAACCTAAAAATTAAAACTAAAATAACATCTTTTGGGAGAAACCATTTTTAATTAGCATAACGTTAAGCCCTTTCTTATAATGAATTATTTACGTTTTTAATTAAATGTCAAGAAGGAAGGTCACTCCGTCGAGTGTGTAGGTCACCAGGGAACCATGCTAGTCGCAAGGCTAGGGGCATGATATAATAAGTTAGGAATATAACGATTTTTGATCTTATCATTTAAGTTCTAAACTTTAAAAAATACAAGGGCTTGACCCTAGCATCTGAGAAAAGCACCATTTCATGGATGCAGAGAAAGAGTCGTTGTGTGGCGTCGTACGCTTATGAAATGAGTGGTTATGCTATGGATCTCTCTAACAGCTTGAATTTACACTACTTGGGAAGAATTGTCAACTACTTGGGAGTATTTCGACCACGTAGCAAATCAGAGGAAGAGAAGTGTGAGGATTCTTAAAAGCTTAATCAGGTTCCATCTGTATCCGGAAACGTACATCTACGTATACAGAACGTGTCTACAGCCAGTTCTCACATATGCTACAAGGGCTGGTTCAGCACGGATGAGAGTGATTAGTAATCAATTTTTCAAATTTTTTCAAATTTATAGTAAAATTGTTGGATTCTAATCATCAAGCAACTGTAATAAAAAGGTGAATATTGTGCTATTATCGCCGATAGATCATTGAGAAATTATTCATTAGATAAACATTCTTTCGCTCTTTTAATAAGCAAAGAATGTCCTTCTAAGGAAATGTATACTTGAATAAAATTTCACAGGTTTGTAGAATAGTAAGAAACAGCTTTAAGCCAGCTCCCCAATCTCGTAACTATTGGTTCGGGCAGGTATCAAATTTCTTTAGACAATTATCTATGAAAATTGTTATTTAAATCAAATGCTTTGACATAAGCAATCGATTTATTGACTTCTAAATAATGTACGTTTTTTTAAGTGCACAATGCACTAAATGAGCAAAACATGTGATATGGTATAGATTAGAATATAATAATTTGAGAGTACTTCCAGCAGAAATAATATATGGAGCAGTATCGGTAATAAGGAGAGAAAAATTGTTTCTTTTAACATTAATTTTCCGAATAGTGTCATCAATAATTTAACTCATGATAAAAGATTTCGTTTCTACAATTTATTAGGTAAAATTTTTGCGGATTTTCCTACGTTCCAACTAAACAATTAACAAATTCGGCTTTCAATAAGGAAAGAATGTACGTCCGACGAGATGATTACATTCTCATTCAGGGAAGGTAGGTCTCTTGTTTGGGACGTGACATGTGTGGATTGAATTTTTGACACGTGACAAAATTTTTGAAACAATAAATTGGATGAACAATATTCATTGTTTTGAATTTGTGGATATATATTTTTTGTGAAAAGTGCTTCTTTGTTTCCCTGTCTCACAAAAAATTGTTTTTGCAACTTACGGGCAACTTACATAATTAAAAAACGCATACCATTCGATGTAATTAAAAATTCTTTGGGATATTTTTCACAAATATTTCTAGCTTTTTTTGAAATTAAAAGGCATATTTTTAGGAATATGTACATTATAATTCCGTTAAAGATTTGTTGCAATAAGACTTGGATATCACGCCGATTATTTTAATATGAAATACAACTTGACGGAAGGCTAGAAGGCTCACAAGAATCATCTGTGCCCAACAACATCCAGATGGTCCTGGAGAAAAGTTGTATTGGGCAATTATAATTTGGGTTAACATGGATGTCTACGATGTCTTGTTTTTATCTCCTCGTTAATTATTATTATTTAAACCAAACAAAATCACCGTCTTAACTATTAACTATCACGTTCAGGTGATTCCGACACTTCTCAACAGTCGAGCCATCTTTTTACGATGTTCCGACCGTGACCCCACACACTTTCTGTATGTACGGTGAATGGTTTGTGGTCCATTTCCACGATCCCCCCATTTGCCTCTACGAGAGACTCCAGTGTTCTATGGACAATTTCCCTATCGGTATGGTCCTTCAGTAGGTTGATAGATCTTTCTTGAATTTTTTCGATTTTTAGCCGATTCGTTGCCGCCAGGTTACAGCCCCAAGCAGCACATGCATAGCCTATTGTTGGCTCGATATACTGCTTGTAAAGGGTCTCTACCCCTGGCGGATAAGTTCTCCCACAGTTCCAAAGGAAGGCTTTTACAAAATTGATCTTCTTTGAAAAACAGAGGAAAATGATTCTTCTTTGTTAATTTTTTGGTTTTTCTTAACAATAAAAACAATTCAATTTTTAAAAAATAAGTCAAAACTATTAAAAAATATTTTTAAATCAAGTCTTCTTCCTAACGTTGTTTGCCAAGTATATAAAGCAGAGATTTTATGTTACGAGTTTTCAAGCTTATGATAAAATATACTATTAATTGGGAAAGTAGGTGTTCACATCATATATTTAGCATTTCCATATCTAAATGGATGTCGTAGGAAAATTATTGCAATAACAGTAATGAATAAGTTTAGTAAAGATGTTTTGAAAAATAAAATGCTTAGATATTTGTGACTTTTATAAGCATAAAATACTCACATCAAACACAATATTTACATATCGAGAACCACCAAAAGCAGGTTGCAAAGCTGAGCGATTTATAGTTAACAGATTCTCTTCAGTTGAATATAAATAAATTAATTTATTTATTCAAAAATATTAATTTATTTAAATTATCATAATCGTTCTTTGTTGTTGACATCATGAATTTAAAGAAAAGGATTTATGACTTAATTCGATACCATTTAGGATTGGTAGAACCAATAAAATCTCTTAGTCGTGTAGAAGTTTACCCTCCTGACGTAATAACACATACCGGACAAGTATAAATGAATATTTTATTACAGCAATACGGAACCAAAGACTACAGAATGTCAAGATTTGTAAACAGAACTAAATTAGTTTATTACTATTAAATATAATTGCCAAGGTAAATAAAAATCCAGCCTCTGAAATGATATCACAAGTCCCTACAATTTATTGTCAGAGTCGAGTTGTCAGCTGTGATGGAGGCGGTGGGTCTTTAGGCCATCCGAGGATCTTCATTAACCTTGTTTATATTTTTAAATAATGTCTACTTAAGGATTCTGGTAAGGAATGTGTTTGTGGGTATTGTGGACTTCGTTATTATTATTCAACTAGCTCAACTAAAAACTAATTTTACTTAAATTAATTTTTCTGACTCTTTTTTTGTGTTTTTATTATTGTTAAGATAACGGGGATTTCATTAGTCGCTATTCCGTTGGAGGGTAACCATTGAAATGAGATTAAAGTAATCATAAAATTATGATTAATTAAATTTAAATTAATCATTTATTATTAAATGAGATTGTATTAATCTTACTAAAGAATCAATGTCAGGACTTTCGGTATCATTTGAAATCACAAAGTCCCAATCTACACCTTCGTCCAATCCACACTCAGATTCTGAATCATCGACACCAAAAAATATTTTTTAATTAATTTACCTGCGACAAAATTCCATCCACGAAGACGACGGGTGATTAAAGAAGCTTCAATACGGATTTTTTTAATTTTCATTTTACCAAAATATGTATCAAAAAACTCAATATCTGATTTCCTACGCGAATCGCAAATAACCCAAACAAAACAACAAGATTGTGGATCTATGGAAATGAGATTTTTTAAGTCAAACAGTTAAATAATTGTCGGGCAAAATATCCCGGGTCAGTCATTCTTTTATTTTCGCCCCAGCTGATCATAGCCTTTCTGTAGTTTTCTTTATACTCCGAACAAGTCAATAATTCTGAAAAATTAAGATTGTGAATCTATTTTAAAATGGTAAAAGTTTTTACTTTTGCATATTCTTTTTTTAATGGGCCAGATAATCTCATTATTGCAATTTTTGTTGGAAATCTAAATTTTAAGTTTATTTTTGTTTACCTTTGCTCTAACAATGATGCAATGTAGTCCTTTCCAGATTTTCTTTTTCCACTTAAAATTATTATCAGTTTAACATGGTCCATTTTTATTTTTTAAAAGTGACTAGTAACACATTTAAAATTAAATTCAACAAATTAAATAAAATTTAATATTATAAAATTCAATAAAAATGGTTCAGAAAATAATTTGTTAACGAGATAATTCGCTGGTTCCTTCAAACAGTCCATCACTAATCACAAAAAGAGGCCTAATAAGATGACTACTTTAGATCTGGACACAACGTCCACAAATACTTATTTGACCATAAACCTGCAATCATTTTATTCTGAACTCATAACTTTTTAAAAGTAGAAAAAATTATACTGATGTTCTTGATATCAAAACATTTATCTCTTTGGAATGTTTTGCATTCAGGGAACTTATGTGCGGAACTTAATCAAAAGGATTTAAAAATGAATGGGAAAATCTCCAGAAACACACTGGAACATAGGTCTGATCGTAGAATACAAATACGGTTATCAAATATACCTCACTCGACAAACGCATTTACCAAGAATGGAAATTCACCTACGAGATGACGAGATTCTATAATATATGGACATTAAATGGTTGATAAAAATAATTCCACCTAAATCTAAATTTCGAAAACTCCAGATCGTTTAAAAATAGGACGTACTTTTTTTGCATTCTAATAATTATGTTCAAGAATGGGAATATTCGTCTCCAAGACCCGTGTTTCGTTATTTTTGTCACTTCCAGCAACAGATAAACACCTGTTGTTTTTCTAGATCTCTTACGAGTTTAAGTTTTCTGTACATTGGATTAAGTCTTCTAACGTTTAGGGTGCCAATGGGCTGCCGGATACCAAGCTTGAGAAAGACATTTGTGCAAGAGAATATTTTTACTGTTCGACTAATCTTACCTTTACAAAAAAATTTTAATATTTTTTTAATTAATTTTAAATTAATAGTTTTTATTTGAATTTTGGAAATTTCTAAGGAAACAAATCGCGATTGGTTTACTTATTATTATAATAAAAAAACTATTGTAAATAAATCTATAATTGAAAACTTGTTTATTCAAAATTATTTATGAATGATAGAATGGAAACTGAGAATAAATCAAATTTATTCAATCATATGAAACAAATGGAAAAAGACAACATTGTAGAACAACAAGATCTTATTTCAGAACAAAAAAACCAATTAAATATTTTACAAAATGTCCGACAAAAATACTTTTTTAAAGGTTTATATTTATTTAGAAAATTTAAGAAATTATTACCCAGGAAGATTTAAGCCATAGTGATGACTCGTCTGGAGTCAAAAAATCGGAAATTATTGCAGATAATTCTAACGTAGAAAACAAAATAGACGACATTGCAGTGGGTAAAAACTAACATGATTCAATTCTTAAGGCTCGTCAAAAACATTCGAAGAGATGATTGAACAAGAACTGAAAGTTATTTATTAAAATTTTAAATAATAAAGAAAGAACAAAATAAACAAGAACAATTTCCGAAAACCAAAAAATATCCATTTCTAAAAAAAGGCGAAGGTCTCAAACGATTTGAGGGAAAAAAGAGCTCTCCCATCAAAATTAAAAAACCTTCGTCTAAAAGTGATTACTCAACATGTTCTTCTAATAATTTTACCGAATCCAAAAATGAAATCTCGAGTATTAACGGTTGATATAATAAATTTCTAAATTTGTTTTCAGAAACTGATAAAGATGAAATACAAAAGGTAAATATTATATTTTTAATATAAGGATCTAAAAGAATTTGAAGCAATGGAAGATATATTGGATAGTGTATCATTCGTATCATTGACTCCATCCGTAGCTTCAAAAATTCATAAAATGACTCAAGACAGAGTTATTTGTATCTAATTTGATTTTTTTAGATTTCTAGAGAAATATCAGTCAAAAATTACAATAGTTCGAACTACAGTGATCACAAAAAGGCAGTTTCAATAAAGAACGAAGAGCCATCAAGCGATTGCAACAGTTTTGAAAGCCAAAGTGATCAGGATACTACGCTGACTGATATGAGAAAAATTCAGAAGCCAAAATCTTCTTCCGCTATTGTGAAACGTTTTTTTCCACAAATTGACGACGACGAAAAATCTATAAAACATCGGCATGATAAGCCTGAATCCAAAAAAATAGTTGCAAACGATACGAAATTAATCGAACAAATGGAACTGCTGGAAACCGAGCAGCAAAAACTAAATAAGACAAATGACGAACTTCAATCAATTAAAAGAAGTAAACAGCAAGTTTGTGGAACAAATTATTTATTTAACAGGAGCTGAGTCGTTTAAAACGGGAAATCGCAATGTTTGAAAAAGAGAGAGACGCAGAGTTGCTTCGATTAAAAAATTACAAAGAAACTGAAATGAATAAAATCAAGTAATCACAAAATCATATTATTTCAAATAGAAAGGAAAGAAAACAATTTGATTCTTGGATTAAAACACAGCGAGATACCCCAATTAGATCAGAACGTCAAAAAATTGAAGACCTTGAACACCAAGTATTTAATTAAATTAAGATTTAAAAGATTGAAGAAAATCAAAACATTTATAAAACGAAAGAAAAAAGATGGAATTTTAGCTTGATAAGACTAAAAGACAGAATTGATTTTCTAGAGCAACAAAATGACGAACTGAAACAGGAAATAAAAATTTGTGAAAGATTTCGCTATCAAAAAGGTAAATTTTTTACTTTATTTTTAGACGATTTAACACAAGAAAAGAATATAATTAAGCAAACAGAATTATGTGACAAAGCAAATAAATTCATTGATCACACTTCCAACCACCTTCAAACGAAATCTAACGCTATCACTTTTTCTAACGGAACTAAAAAAATTATCAAAGCCGATGGGAGCTCATATTCAATTCATTATTTTAATGGCGATGAAAAGCACAAATTTAAAGACAAACAAGTGGTTAGTATCACAATATATATATTCTGAAGGTTTATTATTACTCCGAAACAGGATCAATTCAAATTACTTTGCCAAGTGGTGTGGAGATAACCTCATTTGCAAAGTAATGCCTCGCTATACATATGTTCAAAGTGGACAAGTAGAACGGAGATGGAAAGATGGAGGAACAGACATATTATTTCCTGATAGAAGCTCGAAATTTATATACAAAGACAGAAAACAGATAATGATACAAAATGATGATACTTTTATTCGGGATCTCTCTGGGGGTACAAGAATTGTTCATTTTCCTAGCGGCCGTACTGAAATTAACTGTGATAATGTAAAAGTAAGTTATTTTAAATATTAATAATAAATAGAAGAGAATCGATCCCGATGGTAAAATAAAAATTATTAAACCAGAAAAATACGCTGAAAAATCTGAAATTTCAAAATAAAATGTTTAAACTGATCTACTTTTGTTCTTAAATGAGATTTTTCAAATTTTTTAGTTTATCTAAAATACAAGACTAACTTATTATATTTCTATGCATTGATAGCTGTTAACCATTTTCATCAAAAAATAAACCCAATCTAAATTGGCTGTTATAATTAAAAAACGTAGAAAGACATTGAATAGAATGCCAATATTTAAAAATTTGGTTCACGATAAAATCAAGATTCAAAAAATATTATTTATGGTCTATAATAAATTTAGAAATATGTCGAAGAGTCATAATTATATATTTCATATTTTAAAAAACGTAGGAAGACATTGAATAGAATAGCAATATTTCAAAATTTTAAAAATAATTAAATAATCCAGACAATTAATATTACGTATCTTATCCTTAGTATTGGCCTTGGGAACAAGCAAACAAGAAAAAAACTCATTCAAAAAAGTTTTTCTTTGAAGAGTGAAGTGTATTCGTTAAGAGCTCCAAACGAAACCCTTGTAAAATTAAAAATAAAATTGAAAAAAAATTTTAATATTAAATAATTTTTAAAGAAATTCAGGAAATAAATTATTAATTGAAGGATAGATAAAATGATATTCTTTGAGATTTTGTTGATGAACGTAGCGAACATAATCTTCAAGGCACATCCTTTAACGTCAATAGACACGAAAACCTGGCCAAACCACGAACATGTTCCATATTCGAATTAATTTGGACAAAATTTAAATAATCTTCAGCACTCATCATCGATATCTATTGTTTACAAATATAATTATTACTTTATAGGGAGTATTCATTTCTTCTGGACCAAATGTAATCAGATAAGAAATTATTTTAGCATTTTCAACATCAATCCCATCAAAATCCACTTTAATTACTGTTTCCTCGACGATTTGATTTGTAATCAAACTTAATAACTCCAAAAATACAAATAAAACCGAAAAAGATTGAATTCCTTCATTTTTGAACACGTGTTGATACTGAAATTCAAAATGAGCGAGTTTAAGATCAATTCTAATCGAGAAAAATCTATTTGAATTTTTTGCAATCCGAAAGATTGGATAGGACGAGAACACATGGTTATTTTCCAAATAAACAAGTCTACTAAGGAGGAAATAAAAAATTCAAGTCTAAAATAAAAAAAATATAATTTATACTGTTTGCTTATAATTTGCCCACATTTATACATTGAAAGTGTTCCTGAAATAGTTTCTTCAAAATAGTCCTCTAGTTGATTTATAAAACCTGATTTTTGAACGACTGAATCAATTTTTCCATTAAAACTAAAAAACAGTTCAGAACAAGTCAAAAACCTCGAATAATTAGACAATTTCATTCCCATAAATATAATTCTTACTTTACTGGCAAAAATTGACATTAAAATACTTATCTCCTCTTCAACGTGTAAATACAGTGTCTAAATAATGAATATTATAATACTTTATTAGCGGCTAGTATAATCGAGATAACCTCACTCGAAATATCATCTTTAAAACTTTCAATAGTCTAAAGATAAAATAATCCGAATTAAAATCTGACCTTATTTATAAGACAGTATAAATCATAAACAAAGTTTAGAGTGGCTATATGTAGATTCTGTAATTTAGAAGACCGAGGCGAAGAAACATCACCAATCATATCAATACACTTTAAAATAAATTAATATATAAACATATTTATCCATTTTAGAACGAATGAAATTAATATTTTTGGATATTACGTTTTCTGCAATGAGCTTAGACAACCTGGTCGACCCCAAATACTCATTTTTGCAATCTCTTATTTGTCTATATTTAATTTATTTTATAAATATAAAATCAGCAAAAAAGCAAAAATTACTTTTTTAATTCCCCAAAAATGCTGTTGATATCATCAGTAGTATAACATGAACCAAAACGTTTGTCAATAAACGTAGTATTTATAAGATTATTCAATTTTTTAAATTTTCTTGATAAATATGACCCCTCTACTAATTTGAAAACACCAAAGACCGGTTCTTCCAACCTATAATGTTTTAAATATACAGAAAATACATCGATAATAAAAACGACTCCTTAAATTCATTTTCTTTAATAACTAATGAAAAACCAATTTCTTTTGTCGATTTCATTTTTGCCAAATTATTACAATTCATATGAATCAAAGTTTTTTCAACAAACTCAAATATGCATTTATGGATCATTGCATATTGTTTCTCAATGTAATCCTTTAAAAGTGGATCTTTTAAAATATTTAATAAAAAACGACCTTTAAAAGCCTTTTTTAAGATCAGAGACAAATCTACGCACAGTTTTTGTACAACTTTAAACTTGAGACTCAGATCATAAGATTGCAGGACCTCAACAGCCTGACAAATATTTTACGTAACATGAAACTTGAAAATATGTCAAAGAATCGCCTGAAATGCTCTCAAAGTATAAAATTAAGCATTTCTCAAGTAAATCAGCCTAAAAAATATTTTATTGACACAAAACAATTTTCCAGACAGTCAAGCTTCTTTGAATATTTTTTCAAATTCAATTAAACAATTATTCCGATTTACTTTACTATTAAAACAAATTAAAAACCTTTTTCTGGATTTTCAACTAAAAATGTTGTATTAGTTGAAAATTTTGTGAATAATTCTTGTATAAAAGAAGGCAGAACATGCCCCAGTTTGACCATCAGTGTTTTTATTCCGAAAAGAACCAAAGATTGGTCCTTTTTAATAGAAACTTAACTCAAACCTCTTTCAAAACCCCATTTGTAATGATATCAAGGGCACTTTGTATTATAAACTCGCGGGTATCAGATAAGTGTTGTTTTAGTTCAGAAACTAATAATATATTCTCCAATTTTATATCCTCCAAAAGCACATCTAAATCATTTTTCAATCAAAAAAACACAACCTGTTTTTGACAATTCGGAAACTGCGGATAAAAGAGAGGATGAATCTCCTGAACGAAATTGTGCGATGAACCCATCAATGATCACAATATTTGTAACCAGTGCATTAATTCTGCGTAAAATAGAGCAATATTCCTAAAATTTTTTAAATAGTACAACATGTGCTCGGGAAAGAACGAGGTTTGAATGGCTCAAAAGTCCATATAGATCATTACTTCTTTGGTAAGAACTAAAATGTCAGAATATAATAACTGAAAAAACGAAGATTTTAAAGTTTCGGAGCAATTTTTTAATGTTATCAACTCGTCTAAAAATATTTTTATATTTATTACCTTCAATGTTTTCAAGTTTTAGTGCGTGTGCTATTAATTCTGATTCGTTGTTTTGTATCTTTAATTTTATGACGGATTATTTACTTCTTTGTGAATTTCCTTGTCGATTATATTTATTGTGCTTGCCAGGTCTGACAAATAGATAGAAATTTTTCCCGATTTTATTGCTTCTTCGATAAATTGATCTTTGTCAAATTTTTCATCAGTTAAGTCATTTAAAATTTCTAGACTTTTATATATAACAAGATTTACTTTTTGCATTAAGACTCATTGAGAACGTCACAAGAATATTATTAAAAAATTCAAATAAATTATATTTTATTTTAAAATTATTTAAATCTTTAAGTATATTGCCTAAAAATTCATTTCAAACCTGCAAATCAAAATTTGATAAAACACCAGCGTTTTATGCCCCAATATCTCCGATGCCTTCGGTCATTTCTGTGTAACAATTAATTTTAACATCGCTATATAAAAACTATTACAGGTTTTAGACTTTCGAACCCGTAGAAAAATATATATTTTTAGATCGATTGTATTGTTTGCAAAATAAAAGATAAACGAATTTTCTATGATTCGATGGATTGTAAAAGACTAAATATTGGGAATAATTATAGAATTGTCACCGCAATTATTTTGAAATTGGTCGTTGAACTTCTTGAAGATTCTGAAGTGGCCAACTTGCAAGACCAGGAAAGAAGTAAATGACAGAAAACCTACACTTATCAGTGAAACTACAAGCAGATCATTATAACTGTGCATCAAATTTATCAGAAAAATAGAAATCAAACCCAATCAAAGTGATAATCAATTAGATAGGAGGATATCAAATGCTAGAAAAACATTTTCAGGATGTCAATGAGTTTAATGCGCAAAAGAAATAAATCAAAATAGCTTATTGTACATAATCAAGATTGAAAATCATTAAGACACTTTACTGAAGTTACATTTAAACTTAAATAATTTCGAAAAAAACGTTCCGAAAGCAGGTTTAATTCAATATTAATAAATTTTTAGATGCTTTATCGGCAAAAGTCTGTCAACTTGAGTCTATTTTAATACATTAGATCAGGGGTTCTCAAGTGCGATGTCATTTCAGAGTGCGATGTCTGCAAGTTTTCTTTTCCAATTAAAGTTAAGTCTGTTTTATTAATGGTTTAGACCAGGGGTTCTCAGGTGCGGCTCCGAAAATCTTTTTTTCGGCCCCGACTTCCAAACTTTAAAATAAATTTTGAATATAAAATTAATTTTATCACTTAAAAATTAGTCCTTAATATTTTAACCAGTGGAAAATAAGCATCAGTTATTAACGTTTTATAAAATTAGCTGAGGTCCTTACCCGTCAGCTAATCAAGTTCTTTACTTTTAAAATAATTTTTTTAAACATTGAAAGAATTTTTATATTATTCTTTTGCTGTCGACACAAGTAAAAATGTCTCTGATACCGAACAAATGGTCATATGAATTTGAGGAATTTTGCATCAACTCTATGGATCTATTGCTTCTTCTATATCAAAATTTAGACTTTGGAGAGATCAAATAATGCTCAAACATGAGCGAAAATGAAGCCAACGGTTCATTTGAAAAATATAGGGTTTTCGGATCAATATAATAATTTTTCGAACCAATATAATAATTTTTCGAACCAATATAATAATTTTTCGAACCAATATAATAATTTTTCGAATCAATATAATAATTTTTAAATTAAATAAAATTTAAATTTTATTGACCTGAATTTACTGTTAATGGATTCACATAATCAAAATGCTTCTGAATATTCAATCGAACCAGCGATGGTTCGCCGACAAATAATATCTAATGATGTGAGAGAAAGTATAATAAACAAATCTTTGGATGGATATTCAACCAAAGATATTGCTCAACTGTTCGACAAAAAATATCAAACCGTTAACAGTATTTTTAAAAAAATTTTTAAAACGGGGGGAAGTAATTCCATCTAAACGTGGTGGAGATAGAAGGTCTAAGCTAACAGACGAAATGAAACAAGAATTAGTTGAATATGTTGATGAAGATTGCACCAGATCTTTGAAGGATTTGAGCGAATGGATATTTTTCAAATTTAATTTGAAATTATCACTGAGCACCGTCGCCAAGGCTTTAAATTCTTTTCATTATACTCTTAAAAGAGTTACATTACCAGAAAGAAAAAACTCAGTTTCAACTATAGAAAGCAGAAGACAATATGCAACAGATTTCACAAATTTGGAAGCTTTGCATAATGATAAAGCTTTAATATTTTTGGATGAAGTTGACTTTAAGGTCGTTACAAGACCTTCTCGAGGAAGAAGTAAAGCTGGACATTCGGCATATTTATCAGTTTCGGCATCCCGCAGTCGAAACATATCGGTGGTAGCTGCAATAAATAAATATGGGATGTTATTCCATAAAATTCATGATAAGGCAGTTAACGGAGAAAATTTCAAAACCGTTTTACTAGAAATAAAAGCATTATGTTTATCGAAAGATATTACTAATCCTATTTTTATTATGGATAATGCGAGGATTCATCACTACCGTGGACTGGAAAATGATACTGAAGTATCAACTATAATCAGGAAATTTTTGCCACCATACTGTCCATTTTTAAATTCTATTGAAAATGTTTTTTCAATATGGAAAAACTTGGTAGTCCGTGGTGAAGCCAAGAATGAAATAATAATAATAATAATAATGGTCGATAATGATATATACATTTAATTTTAAAGAGAAAATCATAGGATGAATTGAATTTCTTTATCGCGAATAATTGGGAGTTCATCATTGTTAATATTCTCGCTGTCGTTTTCATCAAGGATATTCTTAATACGTGAGATTTTTGCCTCGAAGGTTTTAATGGACCTCATCATGAATGTCGAGGACATTAACGTTGTTCATTTTAATCAAATGCAGAAAATAATTTTTTGATTTTTTGGCGGAAAGGTTTTAAGGACCTCATCATGTAAGTCGAGGACATCGTAGTTGTTCATTTTAACCAAAATGCAGAAAATTTTTTTTAATTTTTTTTTGGGGGGAAAATTTTAAGGACCTCATCATGTAAGTCGAGGACATCGTAGTTGTTTATTTTAACCAAAATGCAGAAAATTTTTTTTTAATTTTTTTTTGGGGGGAAGGTTTTATGGACCTCATCATGTAAGTCGAGGACATCGTAGTTGTTCATTTTAACCAAAATGCAGAAAATTTTTTTTTACTTTTTTTTTGGGGGAAGGTTTTAAGGACCTCATCATGTAAGTCGAGGACATCGTATTGCCAATTTGAAGTTGGTGTGCACACACAGACAGACAGACAGACAGACACACACCATACCATTTTATTATTAAGATTAGTTAAAAATTAATGAAAGTTTCCAATTAATTTATTTTGCTTCTCCGAAAAGAATGGTTAATTATCGATTTGGCCCGACGTTAAAAAACTTGAGAAAGTTTTCATTAGATGATCTCGCTGTCTGCTAGACTGCGTACGCTGACAAGTTAGTTCCGATACATATATAGATTCAGTTGAACTTTAAATTAAGTTTATTCTGTAGATAAAGTTAGCTTTTCTGTTTCAAACAGAAAGCCAGTTATAACAGTCAAATTAAAGACAAAAAAGATTACAGAATGCTTTCTCTACGACAATTCCCAATTTAAATAATTTCAAATTCGGATGCCAACAGGTTATATAATCTGCATTTTCTCCGCTTTTGTAAATTTCAAATAACTCTACTAGATTATCACAATGTCGATGACAGCATCGTATTTCTCTTTTTGGAAAACCTTCTCAAAAATCTATATAGTTACCGCAGGAATCAGATCCAGATATTTAAAAAAAATTTACAAAATACAAAATATTTTTACAATAGTTATCTCTATTTTCTTTGACTTTGTAAATAACCTTTATCAAAAATTATGCTTGAAGTCTGAACATGTGAAAAGAACATGACATTTCAAAAGTGGAGCTACCAAAAATGATGTGACAATGGCTTCGTTGAAAATATGTCATTTTATTGCATCACACATGAAGCCGTATACTGATGGAGAATTATTCAAAAAGGCAATACAGATATTTGCCAATGAATGTTGTTCTACCACAATACAAGACGTTGCCAGAAAATTAACACTAAGCAATGATACTGTTACGAGAAAAATTCAATTAATATCAGAAAATATTAATTATCCAAAAACTCATTACGCATCAGCAGTGGCTGCACTTCGGATTGCAAGCGAGTTACCGGCTTGGAAAATATAAAAATATATAAAATATTTTTTGTGCGGCCCGCGAAGCTAATCTTAATTATCGATTTGGCCCTTGAGCTAAAAAGGTTGAGAACCCCTGGTTTAGATTGTATTGTCTACTTTGAGGAAATTTTGATAGTAAAATTTGCTGACAATTTTGTCCCAATACCAAAACAAAAGTAAATATTTTTGAGAATGTCCTACATTTTCATTGTTAATACACAATTTCTTTTTAGCATTGGTAGAGAGATTTTAGCTTAATGCCCAGAGCTTTCTCAAAAATCTATTTTCTGGAAAAGATTGCAGAGTCTAGAAACTTTAAATATTCATTATTTTTATTAATCTTAATATTAAATGGATCTTTTTTATTATAACAACCTGAATTGTTGTCTGTTACCAATTATAGTAGTATTGCCTTCACCTTCAATCTAAAACTGTAGGCATCTTCTGAGAACTTTAAGAGGTCCTACTTTATTGTAATGAGATTTCTATCAAAAACGTGGCTATATAAAGAAAAGGTCGGTTTCCCGTCATGCCGTCATTATTTATATTAATCAAATTAAAGAGTTCTTAAAATATTTGTGATTTTAAATTTTTTTTCATGAGATTGTGAATTACAGTTGTACTGACGATTTTATTAACATATATTAAGAAATCTGATTTTTCTATATTTTATAGCTAACTTTAAGATCATTATTGAAGAAGCATTAGTATCTATTTGAAACACGACTATTTAATCTTCTATATACGCAAAACAGTTAAAAATTGATATCAAAGAATATATGATTCTAAAAGTAGCTGATAGACTAGCATGAAATAATTATTTTCCTTTAAGAATAACTTTAGAAATGTTGATCCCGGAATTAAATATTAAACGAAAATAATTTTATAAAACCTACACTGAAATAATCGTCCACTTTAGGATCATAAATTCAATTAAAAAAATTATATTTAATGAAATTCTCGCTTTATTTTTTAAAATAATCTATGTTGACTGTCATTCTAATTTATCTGATATATTGTTCTATTTCTAATCTTAGAATATTTCCCATTAAAAATTTGCACAGTTTATAATTATGATTTGATATCTACACCTTTTTGGTATCAAATATCCGAAGTGCGATGTCAAACATCATTACTGTGGTTTCTAATATCCGAACTGAGATGTCATGAAAATTATGATTTCTGGCAGGCTTGGACTGATCAACTGACCTTCTATAAATCTATCTATGTGACCAAGCGCTCTTTTAATAGGATTAAAACAAAGATTTTTAATTTATTAACCAAAAAACCCAAAAATAAGTTAATAAATAATAAGCGTCCCTGGAATATATTCTCCAATTAAATATTCCTCAATAAACAACGAAAAGGCTTCCTTTACAGCCAAAATCGACTTCTTATCAGATGTTTTAGTTATGACACACAGTCGACGTTCAGTTAAACTATCCGGCAACATTTTATTGATCTAAAATAAAAAATCACAAAATACTTCTGCCGAAGCTTTAAATGGCACAGAATCACATTTCCGAAACAAAAACACACAATCAAACGGATTTCTCTCAATTCCATAACCAAACGAAGAAATCTAAATTAATCTAAACAGTCAATCGAAACATGGAAAGTCAACAAATCTGTTTGGTAAAGCCCACGCACGTGGTCAAAATCATGAAACAAATCCCTGGAAATAAAATCAGCAAATTTAGATCGAAATTCAACCGGAAAATAATTGCAAAATAAATTTACTTTCGAGGATCGGCAAATTTCTACACTCGCCACAATTTTGTAGAGTTCTCTTTTCTGTAATCTACTCAGAATGGCACGTGCCCGTTTGTAAGGAGGTGGTTCTTGGATTGACTGTTCATTTGGGTATAAAGATTGGGCATATTGGAGAAAGTATGGAGAGAATATTTCGTCAGTCATGGCTGATAGAGCGGCCATGTCGTCAAAGCACTCCAATATTGGTCGATATAAACTTTAAATGTTAGTTTAAAAAGAACCCATCGCAACAACGAAATTTGTAAATTTGACATATTTCAGTAAAAACATCAAAAAACCTAAAAAATTAATATTATTAAATTAAATAATATTTCCTAAATATATTTTTTAAATATTAAAAATAGTCAAACATTTGACTGATTGCTGTAACAGCAGGATGTTGGTACACAACTCGATGCATCAAAATCCTGTGATTAAAAACAGTAGCAATATCCACAAGTGACTAAAATATCTCAAAACACCCCACTTTATCTCTAAAACAAATCATCATCATATTCTTCTCAGGAACAGTCAATACACGTGCAGTAATAATCAGTCTAAGTGGGTTCACATTGAAAGGTAAATTTAGATGGAATGTATCACGTGCCAAATAATCCAATTTATCAACATCAATTCCGTTATTTTGGTTAGCGACAATCTTAATTAATCAATGGCATTTACCTGGTAGAGAAATTGCTTATTGGCTCTGATTTTTAAACTTTGGGAAGAGAAGGGGCATATTAGGAGTTTTATGAACTCAATGTCCTCAGAGACCAGCCCGTGTGTTAGTAATACTTGGCCAAGATTATTTTGTGAGATTAAATATTCGAACATTTTTATAGAATTATTTTCATGCTAATTTGATTATTTTCTTATTATATATATTAATAAATAATGTATTTTTAAATTATAAAAATACATTAAATTTTTTTCCTGTTGAGGTGATGAAACGTTCAAAGCAATGACTGTGGGGTCCATGGCCTATATTAGTCAGTAAAAATAACCCAAATCATGGCATAACCCAGCAATCTCTATACAGGTGACATCTGAGGGAGTAATATTCAGTTCAGGTTGTACATCCCGGAGATGTCGAATGAACTGTCCTGCCAAATAGCACACTCTTGACATAAATTAAAGGCAATCCCAACCCGATGCTGTGCTCGAATCTAGTGTGAGTGGCCGAGGGGAATACCAAGTGGCTGGGACCTAGTTGTTTAAGCCAGCGAAGTCTTTGAAACTCCGGTGTGTCCATTATGGCTACACATAGTGGGGAAAGCTCAATATGTCCATAAATGCAGTCTTGGAATACCTATTCTTTTTAATTATTTCTTTTTATTAGTTTTGATATAATTTTAATTAATAACAAAAAGCAAAACTAATAAAGACAGACTTTATTGTACATCAACAAACAATAAAATATTTTATTAGTAGCTCAGCTTTTTATCTTTTATATTAAATTTATATAATATTTTGATTAAAAAATATCTTGATGATTAAAAAACAAATTAACAGGTCAAATAAGTGACTTAAAAAGATAATCGAAATTT
>NW_021834271.1:0-7500 GCF_006345805.1 Octopus sinensis
TAGCAGTCTATTGTTAAATATCTGCTCCACGGTTCTCCTTTGGGGGACTAAATCCTGTCTGTTCTGCAAGGATTTCTTCTATCTTTCCCTGAAGTCTGTTTAGCAATACTCTTTGCAATGCTTTGCTGAGGTGGCTGATTGTTCTATAATTCTGGCAGATTCTTAAGTTACCTTTCTTTGTTGTTGCTTGTTCCTTTTCGAGCCATGCCTGGCTCATAAGGCCCGGTTTCCCGGTTTCTTGGCGTATAAGTTCTCCCACCTTGTCGGGACGCCGGTCCGTCGCAGGTGAGCTGCAAGATGCAGGAGGAAAGAGTGAGAGAAAGTTGTGGCGAAAGAGTCAGCAGAAGTTCGCCTTTACCTTCTGCCGGAGCCGCTTGGAGCTTAAGCGTTTCGCTCATAAACACACACATCATCCGGTCTGACATTCGAACCCGCGATCCCTCGACCGCGAGTCCTCTTCTCTAACCACTAGGCCATGTGCCTCCACAGTTACCTTTCTTGGGGAATGGGTATCATCAGTGAGTGAGTCCTTTGACCTCTACTTCGCCTCCCATATCTTCAGACATGCAACTCTTCGTAGTGCCTTGATAAATTTTGGCCCTCCATGTCTTAGGGACACTGATGAGATGCTATCCACTCCTGAGAATTTTCCATCTTTGAGCATGCGCACTGCCTCTTCGACTTCCTTCTGAAGAATTGAAATATCCTCAAGTTCTCTGTAATTGTTGTTGTTGGAATTGTCTAGGATGTTGATATCATGTCTGAGTTTGTGATTAAAAAGTCGTAGTACCCAGACCATCTTCTGACGACATTTCTACATTTTGCACTCAACTTATTCGTTAGCTTTCATCTTTTTAAATAGTCGTCTGGCTGTAAATAGAAAACACTTTATCTGATAATGTAAACTTTAAGAGATTAATTCTTTTGCTTCTTCATTTTTTTTTTACTATTTTTTACTCTTATTTTTGAATTACATATATTCCAATTGAGTTTAATTTTGTCACAGTATTTAAAATGTTTGGATAATGTGTTTCGTTAAGAAACAAAATCAAAACAAAAAGATAAAAAATAAAATAAAAAATATAAACTCAAAATAAGGTAGAAATGTTTTAGCTTAATACAAAGAAATTTTAAAATTAAGAAATTAAAGATATTTGTAATAAAAAGGAAAAATAAAATAAAAGAAGAAAATAATAAACTAAATGTTGCAAAGATTATTTGATGAACAATTTTAAAAATTTGAATTTAGTTAGCAAATTATAACTTCAGGAGCAACAATTTAAGTTCTTTCTTCTTATTCCTGTACTTTTTTAGCCTTAATTATTGCTCGTCCAGTCCTTCTTCAAGTTCAATACTTAAGAATATTCTAGAACTCTGCGCCAGCATTTTTCATTCTTATAAGTAAATATGTTTAAAGATGTATGTATGATATATATCTACACACACACACACACTTTATACACGTATTATATATATATATATATATATATAATATCTATATATATAATATATATATAATATAATATATACTAGCAGTATTGTCCGGCGTTGCTGGTTTGTTTCGACCCTTTAGAATTGGAAATTTTTGAAAAGTAAAAAATTTGCATTATGTAGCTTGTTATTCTCTTTAAGTGAACATTTTTCTGGTTGAAATACACCGAAAAATCGCGACACAGCAGTCAAAAAATCGTTAAAAAATAGGAATGTTCATAGAAAAAAAGCGCCTTTTTGATGCAAATAATTTTTGGTGTTAACATGGTCCGATTTGAATTTTATTTTCTACGGAATAAAGAGTAAGCCCTCTTCTATCATACTCTCAATTTTGGTCAACTTGCGTCGCAGGGTCTCGGAGGAGATAGTGTTAGTTGAAGGCTACCAAACTTTCCACACACAGAGAACTTCAGATTTTGATATATATATATATATATATATATACACTTATACATACAATATTTAAGCATGGATCTGAGAAACTTTTGGAGGTTCAGGCTCTGAGATATTTTAGTGTGTATGTGAGAGCTGTTCAAACACTAACGACCAATCATTGTTATTGGATCAAGTATTGACCAGTAAGTTTGATTGAAGCATGAAAATATTGATTCTAAAAAGGAAAGGAAAATAGCTGTTTGGATATCAAGCCCAGTCACCCAAAAGGTCGAAGAGCAGGAACGTTTCGTGTGATCGACATTTCAGTTTAAACAAATAGGTCAATAAACTCTTACGTACTATTGTCTACTTTATTTCGTTAAACGCACACACACACAACAAAGGAGACACACACGCGGAACCAAGCACACATACACACACGAACATATGAACATGATTTTATAGTCGTTTATTTGTGTATTATTAAATCAAAATTGTGTATATTCGCTTATTTTTATTGCCACTGTGACGTTTGTAATGTTTGCAAAATATTCTAAATATAATCAGTTTATATTAAAAAAAAAAAATCAAAGAATTTTGTTTTCGCAAATGTTGTTTTTGTTGAAATATCTTTTGTTGTTGTTGTTGTTGTTGTTGTTGTTGTTACTGGCGGGCTTGTTAGTTTGCAATTTGTGGCAGCGTTTAATAATTACTGACTGTCAACAAACTCTAAAAAAATAAGAGGGAGCGAATGGTTAGAGATGGGAACCGATAAACAAACAAACACACACACACACACACACACTATATATATATATATATATATATATATAATATATCTATAGGGATATACATATATTTATTTACATACATACTTATATGTATGTACATATATAATAAGATATAAGTATGTATAAATACGTATACATATACAAATACATGTACGTATATATATATATATATATTATATATATATATATATATAATATATATATATATATATATATATCTATATATACATATATGTTATATATATATATACTTTATATCAATTCAGTTGGGCATTACCTTGTAATTATATGTACACACACACACACAAACGCACACGCACGCACACACATACACACCACGTAGACGCATTCATAAATAGAGACAGAAATAGTTATATAGCAATAGATATCTATATAACGTCTCTCTCTGTACGTAGGCATATGTGTATGTATATATTATATATATATATATATGTTCATATACATCGATAATTATAGATATATATGTTTACTTATACATACTTATGTATATGTATGTATATATATTCCCTATATATATATTATATATATATATATATATATATAGATATATATATTATATATATATATTATATATATATATATACGTACGTATGTTTATATAATTGCTAAATGTAATGAACTTATAAATAGTACCATGTTGTGGGAGTAGATAACTCCATCTTTCAACATGATGTATTGAAATATGATTCAAGTTTGATCCTCTTTTTTAAGGGTTTATCATATTACTTTATTAAACTTTTATATTTAATAGGCGCAGGAGTGGCTGTGTGGTAAGTAGCTTGGTTACTAACCACATGGTTCCGGGTTCAGTCCCACTGCGTGGCACCTTGGGCAAGTGTCTTCTTCTATAGCCCCGGGCCGACCAATGCCTTGTGAGTGGATTTGGTAGACGGAAACTCTAAAGAAGCCTGTCGTATATATATATATATATATATATATATATATATATGTGTGTGTTGTGTGTGTGTTGTGTGTGTGGTCGGTGGTGTGTGTGTGTGTGTAAGTTTGTGTCTCTGTTTGTCTCCCTAGCATTGTTTGTGTCTCTGTTTGTCCACCGATGCTGGTGTATTTACGTTCCCGTCACTTAGTGGTTCGGCAAAAGAGACCGATAGAATAAGTACTGGGCTTACAAAGAATAAGTCCCGGGTCGATTTGCTCGACTAAAGGCGGTGCTCCAGCATGGCCGCAGTCAAATGACTGAAACAAGTAAAAAGAAAAAAAAAAGAAAGAATATGAAACGGAATGTTTCTAAAATACTTTAGTCGTGCGTTTCGAGACTTTCATAGCCACACTTTAAAATTAAACTGTTGCAACAGCGCCTGGTCCTCGCGTTTTGTGTTAGGTTGCAAAAGATCTTGGAAATAATTTTATAACTGATTAAATAATTCTCCAAGCTGGATGTGGAAATACCTAAACCATAAACTCTGGTAGATTTCATGATATCATGGGGATATTTACGTGTGATATATCTGTGTACATATAAAAAATTAATAACTGATAACTCGGTAATTTTATAAAGAATTACATACACACAAGCGCTTTCACACATACACACAAATCATAACTGCGGAAAATATCTAATAAACCTAAACAGCGCTGCTCGAGGGGGACGATAATGTCGAAAGATGTGGAAACTGTTGCGACGTTAGTTGAAAGCTGATGAAGGGAGTTTTCTCTGCAATGCAAGCATTGAGTAAAATACTTGATGGCCAGAAACAATCTAATTGCCAAATAAAATTAAACAGCGCTGCTCGAGGGGGACGATAATGTCGAAAGATGTGGAAATTGTTGCGACGTTAGTTGAAAGCTGATGAAGGGAGTTTTCTCTGCAATGCAAGCATTGAGTAAAATACTTGATGGCCAGAAACAATCTAATTGCCAAATAAAATTAAACAGCGCTGCTAGAGGGGGACGATAATGTCGAAAGATGTGGAAACTGTTGCGACGTTAGTCGAAAGCTGATGAAGGGAGTTTTCTCTGCAATGCAAGCATTGAGTAAAATACTTGATGGCCAGAAACAATCTAATTGCCAAATAAAATTAAACAGCGCTGCTAGAGGGGGACGATAATGTCGAAAGATGTGGAAACTGTTGCGACGTTAGTCGATAGCTGATGAAGGGAGTTTTCTCTGGAATGCAAGCATTGAGTAAAATACTTGATGGCCAGAAACAATCTAATTGCCAAATAAAATTAAACAGCGCTGCTAGAGGGGGACGATAATGTCGAAAAATGTGGAAACTGTTGCGACGTTAGTTGAAAGCTGATGAAGGGAGTTTTCTCTGCAATGCAAGTATTGAGTAAAATACTTGATGGCCAGAAACAATCTAATTGCCAAATAAAATTAAACAGCGCTGCTAGAGGGGGACGATAATGTCGAAAGATGTGGAAACTGTTGCGACGTTAGTTGAAAGCTGATGAAGGGAGTTTTCTCTGCAATGCAAGCATTGAGTAAAATACTTGGTGTTTCCCGAGCATGGCTACAGTCCAGTGGCCAGAAACAGTAAAAGTGACTTCAAATAATTCATACATTCATACAGACATGATGATTGGTCCAACTTCACAAATGAATCTCCTCGTGCTTCCTCGTTTTCAATAGTATTTCTTACTGTTCCGTTCATGGCCTTCCGGATAACTATTCGGTCCCGTTCCAGATCTGCATGGTTTGGAGTATATATGACAGACGGCTCTTCATCTCGACAGAAGAAAATGCCTGACGGGAAATTTGGTACGTGTTAGATATCTTCTGACAGCGATATTTGTATATAAAGAGTTACGCTTATCTATTTCATAACAAGCAGATCATAAAGTAGATGCAAAACAAGAAATATTCTTAAAACGAAAAAACAAAAAGTTCTTTAAAAGCCAAGAATGACATTTGAACTCAGAACGATGCGACAGACGAAATACCGCAAAGCATTTCGCCCGGCGTTCTAACGATTCTGCCGGCTCGCTGCCTTGGAAGATAGCAAATATTAAAAAAAACCAAAAATAAGAATCCCACAAAAACATTAGCAAAAGAATTTAAAAACCTTTTCTACATTATATTTTGAAACTGTGGTCAATAACAAGCAAGAAGTAAAAAAAAAAGCTAAATAACCAAATGTTTAAATAAATGAATAAATAATAAATAAATAAATAAATGAATGAATAAGGAGTTTCTTTCACCGATTCCTTTCACGATTCTGAGATTTAAATTGAACAAGCAATACAATTAACGAAACCAATTTCAATTTTCTTACGTGAGACGTTGTCGTCGATGCGCTGCCATCAGTTTATGCTAAAAGAAGTTACATTATCGTGACATATGGAGCAGAAGTCAAGCTTTGATTGTTCTGAATGTAAAACTTGATACTAAAAGAAGAGCTGGGAGAGGGATCGATGGAAGATTGAATAGATAAGGGCTAGAGTAAACAGATATTGTATGTAAGAGACAACAATAATATCGCGTGATTAACTTGGAAGCTCAGAGTTAAAGAGAGAAAAAAAGAGAGAGAGAGAGAAAGAGACAGGGAGAAAAAGAGATAGAGAAAGGGAGGGAGAGAGACAGAGACAGAGATAAAGAGAGAGACAGAGAGAGAAAGAGACAGAGAGAAAAAGAGAGAGAGAGAAAGAGAGACAGAGAGAAAAGAGAGAGACAGGGAGAGAAAGAGAGAGAGACAGGGTGGGAGAGAGACAAAGAGAAAAAGAGAGAGACAGAGAGAGAAAGAGACAGAGAGAAAAAGAGAGAGACAGGGAGGGAGAGAGACAGAAAGAAAAAGAGAGAAACAGAGAGAGAAAGAGACAGAGAGAAAAAGAGAGAGAAAGAGACACAGAGAGAAAGAGACACAAAGAAAAAGAGAGAGAGACAGGGAGGGAGAGAGACAGAAATAAAAAAGGAGAGACAGGGAGAGAGAGAAAGAGAGAGAAAGCGAGGAGGACACGAAAGATTTATAAACCAATCTGTAAATGAAAACGGATAAAAGAAAAGGGAAACGAGAAAAAACGAAGGTAAAACGCCGAGTCTTAAACATTGAATACAAATGAGTCATTTTTGGTTTTATGTTGTCCATAATAATAGGTTTTCATTAAAGACTAAATCTACACGCGCGCGAACATACAACCTATTTCTTTATTACCCACAAGGGGCTAAACATAGAGGGGACAAACAAGGACAGACAAAGGGATTAAGTCGACTACATCGACCCCAGTGCGTAACTGGTACTTAATTTATCGACCCCGAAAGGATGAAAGGCAAAATCGACCTCGGCGGAATTTGAACTCACAACGTAACGGCAAACAAAATATCTATTTCTTTATTACCCACAAGGGGCTAAACATAGAGGGGACCAACAAGGACAGCCAGACGGATTAAGTCGATTACATCGACCCCAGTGTGTAACTGGTACTTAATTTATCGACCCCGAAAGGATGAAAGGCAAAGTCGACCTCGGCGGAATTTCAACTCAGAACGTAACGACAGGCGAAATACCGCTAAGCATTTCGCTCGGCGTGCAAACGTTTCTGCCAGCTCAATCCAAAGCTAACAACCGAGCCATCTGAAGCTGGTGAGTTCGATCCTCACCCGGGGCACAATTTTTTAGGCGTACGAGTGGCTGTGTGGTAAGTAGCTTGCTTACCAACCACATGGTTCCGGGTTCAGTGGATTTGGTAGACGGAAACTGAGAGAAGCCCGTCGTATGTATATATATATATATATATATATATATATATATATATATATATATATATATATATATATATATATATATATATATATATATATATATATATTATATATATAATATATCTGTATATAGTGTGTGTGTACGTTTTGTGTGTGTGT
>NW_021834271.1:15000-27500 GCF_006345805.1 Octopus sinensis
ATGATGAAAATAGCTCTTCCTTCCCGTTTGAAGGAAGGAGGCGTGACAATATTGACGATAGACTCAGCTGATAAACCGACTCGTCCCACACGTGACAGCAGTTGTTCGACATAAGCCCACAGGTCGGAAATTGTTGGACACTGCACGAGTGCGTGCAGAACGGTTTCGTCGCTCTGACCGCATCTCGGGCAGGTCGGCCCCGTGTTTCTCGAGCCGTGTCTGTAGAGCTTATCCCGAACGGGTAGCGCTTCTCGGTAGCACTGCCAGGCCAGGGATCTCTGGAAGTTGTCCATGGGCCCTGGCCCGAAAATCGTCCGGAATAAGCGGGTCGGGTACTCCTCGTCGACGTCCAGGTTCGCCCCGAGCTCGTCGTCGTACCTCCCCTCCACTAATCCCCTATAGAATGCTTTGGTTGTATTGAAGTCACTCAAGGTCGACCCAGGACTGCAGAGTTGCTTGAGAGCAACGCGACACTCGCGGTGCCATTTGCCCTTCCTCGGCCTCTTTTTGATCAACGACTGCAGTTCGGTCATGGAGACGAGCTGCGGGAAAGCGTGCCTCACAAACGGCGACCACACCTGTTCACCGTCGTCTACGAAGAGCCGGAGATGTCGCAGTCTCAGCGTGTGTCTGCGCATCATCAACCACGGCATGCCCAGCCCTCCTTTTAACGGGTGTTGACAGCAAATGGATCGCCTGACCATCGGGACGCATCCTTTCCACAAGAAGCGAAAGAGAATGCGTTCTAGTTTGGTGATGGTAGGGCCGGGACAAAGTACGACGGTCAGGCGGTAGTAGATGACGGACGCGATGTACGTGTTCGCCACCTCCGCCCGACCTTTTGGGGACAGTTTCCTCTCGGCCCATTGCCGGGCGAGAGTGACCACCCTACTCGTTATCTCGTTCCAGTTCTTCTCCACTTGGAGGTCCGGACCGAACCAGACCCCGAGCAACTCAACCGGGCCGTCGGTCCAGCGTCCCACGACGGAGGCGCTGGTGGACGGCATGGGCTTGCTTCTCCAGGTGCCTAGTCGCAAGCCCACTGACTTTTCCCGATTGATTTTCGCTCCTGTCACCGCTTCGTAGTTTTTCAGTGTCTCGCCGACCTGCTCGATGTGCTCGTGGCTAGACACTATGACGGTGACGTCGTCCGCGTATGCAGACACGCTCGTCCCGCATCCCAGTTCTCGCGGGATGCCCCTCAAAGTTGCCAGCTTCCGCAGTAGTGGCTCGAGAGTCAATACGTATAGAAGCGCCGAGAGGGGGCATCCCTGACGGACTGAACGTGCGATGTCGAAGGGTCTCGATAGATGTCCATTCACGCGAATTACCGAACGGATGCCTCTGTACAAAGCGGCTATCCAGCCGCGGAAGACGGGACCGAAGCCAGCCGCTCTGAGGACCGCCTCCAAGTATCGATGGTCCACTCTATCGATAGCTTTCGATTGATCCAAATTGATCAGCGCCCCACCCATGCCAGGTTCGTTAACTACCCTGTCTATGATGTAGCGCATCAGGTGGAGGTTGTCATGGATGGTCCGGCACGGCACGGCGCATGTTGGCGCCTTGTCGACCAGTTTCTCGATGACAAGCGCCAACCTCTTGGCTAGCACCTTGGCCAAAATTTTCAAGTCTGCATTAAGCAGAGTGATGGGCCTAAAGTTATCTATTACATTTTCCTTGTTTAGATATTTCTTCAGCAGTGTTACGGCTCCTCGGCTCACAAAACCGGGTATGCTCCCGTTTTGCTGCCAGTTGCAGTATACCGCTGCCAAGACGTCTCCAAACAAGTCTGGCATACAATTGTAAAACTCGTAGGGCAGACCATCCAAACCCGGCAATTTGTCTCTCGAGCATTCTGCCATCGCGTCCTGCACTTCCGCCGCCGTGACGGCACCTTCGCAGCACCCTGCTTTTCTTGTCGTGAGTCGTGGTAGGCTATGTAGGTAGGCACTGAAGTCCACCCTACGTTCTTGCCCTCCACTCGTCCCGAACAGTCGGGCAAAATGCTGCTGAAAGGCCTCACACATTTTACTTGGCTGGAGCAATTCGCGCCCCTATTCATCTACCAGGGACCGAATGGTGGCTTTGTTGCCCTGTTGCGCCTCTGCCACCCGGGCCTCTCTCGCGGATCCAACACCTTCGTTCCTTAGAGCACGCATCCTAGCTCTGACAGCACATCCTTCGCGTTTGGCGTTGAAGTGTTGGTCGAAGGCCAACCTCGCCGCCAAAACGTCGGATGCGATGCCGCTTCTAATTGCCTCTTCTAGCTTCTTAACTAGCTCACCCTCTACTCTATTTCTATCTATGGCTAGTGCTTTGCTGTACCTAATCGCTTCTGCTTTTACTGCTCTCTTGAGGGCAAACCACCGTTTGTTGTTGATGATGGCTCCCGTCAAAGCCCCCTTTACTAGTGTGCTAATCCGGTCTCTGAAAACCTGTCTCGATGGGAAAGACGCGTTTAGTTTCCAGTATCCGGGACCCTGCCTAAGTGTCTTACCTAAGTCTAGCGTACATGTCACAAGTTGTGATCCGTGTAGCTGACTATGTGGAATTGTGGACATCCTATCTATGCTGTCTACTGTCCTACGTTCCTATCAGATACGATCTCTCGACGACCCGATGCGGTTGCTCCATGTCCACGTTGGCGCATTCGGGTGGTCTAGTCGGAACCTGTCAGACAGTTGAAAGCGTCTGAGCAGGTCTCTGAGGCATTTGCATCCCCGTCTATTCCTATATCTACCACGTAGTCTACATGCGTGTCCAGGTAGCATTCCAATCCCCCACTAAGAGTAAAGGACGAGACGTTCCCAAGAATACTCTAGACGTTGAAAGAAATCCGCCCGACCTGTTAAGGGCGGTGCGTAGACTGATACGAGTCGAAAAGCGCACCCATTGCTGCCGTCGACATCCAGAACGACCAGTCTACCCTCCGGGTCTACGAATATTGTCCTTACTTGAGATCCAGACTCTTGCGAAAAAAGTACGCGGTGCCACTACCGCCCATTCTCGGCAGACGGGTAAAAATAAATGTTGAACTATCCGCCAACATGGTCTTTAGGCCCGCGGATTGTGGAGTCTGGTCTCACTTATGGCTATGATTTTTGACTTATGGACTTTATGTCATTTAAGAGGTACCCTTGTTTCCAAGGGGACCCCAAGCCACGCGCATTTACACAACCAATCTTGATCATAATCTAATGAATTAGAATACAAGTGAAAGGAACAGAGTGTTACTTACTGCTCGAAAGTTTTTGCTTTCTCCTCCTTGGTTTGTCCTCGAGAAGATCCCACCGTTTCTTCTTTGTGAGATATTTTTGGCATTTCCAACCGCACTGGGGAAAATTCTTTGAGTGTGTGGTGCAGACTTTTGGAGATGTGTAATATTTTGATGTGGTCTGGTGGTGTTGTGTATGGGTGATTGTTTGTTTTTATGTCATCTTCTGTTATGTTTGTTTTGATTGATGTATTCCATCAAATTTGTGTTTTTGGTGTCTATAGCTGTGAGCATGTTTGCTGTATATATTTTTGTGGTGTTGGTGTGGCTGTTGTTTGCGTTGGGTTTTGAAATGTCTTCGGGAGATATATTTCCCCCTGCTTTGTTCGTGTTTGCATTTGGTTTGGTTGTGTTTCTGCTCTTTATTTTCCTTCTTTTTGTAGCTATTTGCCATTCCTCACTGGTTTCGTCTTCCGACGAAATTTCTGAGGAATCAGTAGGGGGTAGGGGTATGTTGTAGGCTTCTATGTATGTCTGTGTAAGTGGTTATGCTGTTGTTTTCGTTGTTGTTGGTTGTTGAGTGTTTGTGTGTGTTGAGTGCGGTATAGGGATGGGGGATCAGTTTTTGTGTGTTTTCTTTGTTTTTCTGTTCCTTTGGTTCTTGCTGTGTTGTGGTGTTGGTATTTTTTCAGGTGTGAGTGGTTTTGGGTGATGACGGATTAGCTTGGTGCGCTTCTCTTGTCGTCTTCTGTGTTGATGGTGGTGTGGGTAGTAGAGCTTTTTTTCTGGAGTGCTTTGGTTGTGGTAGTGGTTGTTGTTGTTGCTCTTTGTGCAGTGGTTGGGCACGTCTTTTTCAGGTGTGTTTCGCTTCCACACAAATAGCAGCGTGGTCGCCTGCCTCTACCACTACATAGAGTTTGTAGCCCCTGGCAGTTCTATAGTGGTGGGTATCTTCTCTCTGCTGCTTTCATCCAAATGAAGAAGGAATTCGATTGATTTTCCCACATAGTCTTTCTCTCCTAGAACAGCGATTTCAAGGATGTTTGTCTCTGACATTGTCTCTGTCATTTCAAAGCAGATGGCAGAGACTAACCATTGTGTATATAGATAGATCGATCGATCGATAGATAGATAATGAGAACAGAAACCATTTGAAATATTTTTGTGTCACTCTGTATCCATCTTATCCTTCTTCACAAATACAGACACCCTATCCAAAGATGTACGTTGTTAGAAATGAATGCAAACTTCCTGTCTTTCGTTTCGGGTTTCATGCACAGACTCATATTACACAGATGCATATGTGTTGGCCACTACAAAGCAAACACGGGAAGAATTTATGACAAATTTATACATTCAAATCGTGTGTGTGCGCGTGCGTATTTGTGAGTGTGTGTGTGGTGTGTGTGTGTTGTGGTTTTGTCAAATTTTCCGTTATGCTTTTTTAAAAAAAATTTTCCGTAGTCTGAAAAAACTGAAAAAAGTAAACGATAAAAGATAAAAGATATATATATATATATAGGTCGGAAATGGTTGGACACTGCACAATTGCGTGCTGAACGGTTTCATCGCTCTGACCGCATCTCGGGCAGGTCGGCCCCGTGTTTCTCGAGCCGTGTCTGTAGAGCTTATTCCGAACGGGTAGCGCTTCTTAGCGGCATTGCCAGGCCAGGGATCTCTGCTGGAAGTTGTCCATAGGTCCCGGCCCAAAAATCGTCTTGAACAGGCGGGTCAGGTATTCCTCGTCGACGTCCAGGTTCGCCATGAGATCGTCGTCGCACCTTCCCTCCACTAATCCCCTATAGAATGCTTTGGTTGAGTTGAAGTCGCTCAAGGTCGACCCGGGACGGCATAGTTGCTTTAGAGCAACGCGACACTCGCGGTGCCATTCGCCCTTTCTCGGCCTCTTTTTGACCCACGACTGCAGTTTAGATAGATAGACGGATAGATAGATAGATAGACAGATAGATGCATGCATGCAGGCATACATACATACATGGTGGCTGCCCCTTCGTTATCGAGTATGGCTATTGCACGAAGCTTAATCAATGTTGTTATCATGCAATGCCTGTGCAAGAAGATTTTTTTTAAAGTGAGGGAAGGCTGTGCACTGAGTCAATCCCACTCACTAAGCAACAGCAGCCATAATCCGAAAAGAAGAACAAGTCAACATCATCGGTAACCACTGAGCCGCAGGTTTTATGTCGGAGTTATCCCAGTTACCTGAGTTAACTTCTCCTAGAAGGATGCCATAACAAAGGCTAGGAGTCCTTCACTCCCAATGGTTTAACCGCGCGATCGGGTATTCAGTCAGATTATTTCTATGTCCCCGCGCATGATACATCCTTAAGGCATTTATTGGATGGCTGTTGACTCTCAAGAGTTCCTCCGCCCTTTGATGGGTTTTGTTTTTTATCCCGCAGGGTGTCCAATAAACACCCTCCTCACCAAGCAAGCTTGGTGGGGTTGCCGGTTTAGTCGCCGACGACCCGACCATGCAACAAGTTGTACTGGGTTACATGTTACCAGTAGCACTCAAAAGTGACCTTGCATACACATACATACATACATACATACATACATACATACATACATATATACATACATACATGCATGCATGCATGCATGCATAGATCAGACACATGAATGCATATATCAAGAGGAATTTCTATTTATGCATACTGGTATTGATGCGGCCATACCTGAACTTTGGATTTTCTAATGTCGCTTTGACCACTGTGTAGATTAAAGATGGGAGATTTTAAAGGCATAAATGAATAAAAAATAAATAAAGACACATAAAAGCTGACTGCGTCTTCTTGAAAGTCAGTTAAAGACACTTAAAGCTGAACGCAGTTTTGAGAGAGAAGCATCGATATTTTTGTTTAAAGGTCACCGAAACCTTTATTTTAATGTCTCTCTCTAAAGTAAGGGAAATTATAAAAGAACATGCAAGAGGAAAAATTAGCATTGAGCTGCAGGTGTGTGTATACATGTGTGTGTGTGTGTGTATATATATATATCTATGTATGCATGTATATACACACATATATGTAAATGTGCATATATATAAACATACACACACATGCATATATATATCTAATAATATATATATATTATATATATATACATATATACAGATCTCCATATATATATTTATACATACATCTATATATATAATGATATATGTATATATATATATAATCATATATATGAACATTATTAATGCATATATATTATGGTATATACATATATATATATGATATATATATTTATATATTTATAACTTATATATAGTATGTGTATAGATATATATATATATATATATATATATTATATATATATATATATATATATATACATATATATATATATATAATGTATATATATATATATATATATATATATATACATACTACATACATTATATATATTTACATGCATACATGTAAATATATGTATGTGTACATGCCGATGTGTGTGTGGTGTGTGTGTGTGGTGTGTGTGGTGTGTGCGTGCATATAAAGAGAGGAAAAGAAATAGGAAGGAATAAGGGCCATGATGGAGAAGGATGATGCAGAACGAATTAACCGGAAGCTATCTTTAGAACGGCAAAGAAAAAATCCCGTAAAAATTGCAGTAAATTTCGCTGTTTCTATTCATCGATAGCTATCCAATCGCTTTGATGTTGTGCGTATTGAACATAGACGAGTCAATCAGTAGGAACTGAAAGAAACGTTTAAATATTTTCACCATTTTTCTTTCTTTTTATTTATTTTATTTATTTTTTTTTCTCACCAGAAACACAAAAGGTTTTGCAGGGTTATATTGAGGTAGATTAAATGCGGCGAGCTGGAAGAATCGTTAGCACACCGGGCGAAAAACGTAGACGTGTTTCGTCTGCCGTTACGTCCTGAGTTCAAATTCCGCCGAGGTTGACTTTGCCTTTCATCCTTTTGGGGTCGCTAAATAAAGTACCAGTTACGCACGGGGGTCGATGTAATCGACTTAATCCGTTTGTCCAACATACGTGGAGCCCATTTGACTAGCGTCCGTCCAGTAGCACGGAGAGACAGACAGACAGACAGACAGACAGACAGATAGATAGATAGATAGATAGATTGAAATTAAGAAACAATTCAAGCAAATCGAACTTTCGAAGTCACTATCAACGTTTGATTTGAAAGAGTTTATGTATAACTCTGTGTGTAAATACGTTTATACATATCTTATACACACATATATATATGTGAGTGTGTGTGTGTATGCGTGTGTATGTGTGTGTATGTGTATGTATAAATATATGTGTAAGTGTGAGTGTGTGTGTGTGTGTGCGTGTATTTGTGCGTGTATGCGTGTGTGTGCGAAAGTATGCGCATATATATTTCTTTACTGCCCACAAGGAGCTAAACATAGAGGGGACAAACAAGGACAGACAAAGTGATTAAGTCAATTACATCGACCCCAGTGCGAAACTGGTACTTCATTTATCGATCCCGTAAAGATGAAAGGCAAAGTCGACCTCGGCAGAATTTGAACTCAGAACGTAAAGACAGACGAAATACCGCTAAGCATTTCGCCCGGCGCGCTAACGAGACTGCCAGCGCGCCATAGATACAAAGATATATGAGGAAAAGAAGGACAGAAATTAGAGGAGAAAATAATATTCCTAAATATTCGCATTTCTGGACAAGGGTCCAAGAAACTGTGCTGGTTCTATAGAGAAAATTTGTCTCCAGTCGTCTGGACTACTGCTCTCCAACTGTGGTCACCCCACAGTGTGAAATTAATAGCGGAACTTGAGACAGTTCAGTGGTGCTACACCAAGGAAATTGCATCTATGGAACAACTGAGTTGCTGGAAGAGACTGAAAGAGATCCAGCTCCATTCCACTCGCAATGATATACGTATGGAGGATCCTGGAGTATATATGAGTATATGTAATAAAATAATATTAGGGAGTAAATCCAAACTTACAGGGAAAAATTAGATTTAGGATTAAATCTAATTTTCCAGTATAAATATATAAGTTAAATTAGAGATAAAATCACTAGTAGGCAAATCAAACAGTGAAAAACATAAACCAAAACATAGAAATAAAATTAATTAATATAATATACAAAATATATAAAATATAAAATTCAAAATTTAAATTACTTAAATTTAAAGTTAAAATTTTAAAAAAATTAAAAAAATTTTTTTTAATTATTAAAAAATAAAAAATAAAAAATAAAAAATATAAATATAAATAAATAAATAATTAAATAAAATAATAATAAAAATATATATATTTATAATTTAAGTTTAAGTTATTAATTTAAATAATTTTTTAAAAATTTTAACTTTAATTTAAATAATTTAATTGGATTTTTATATTTTATATTTTATATTTTTTATATATTTTTCAATTAATTTTATTTCTATGTATTGACTTATGATTTTCACTGTTTGATTTGCCTAATAGTGGTTTTATCTCTAATTTAATATAATATATATTTATACTATAAAATTAGATTTAATCCTAAATCTAATTTTTCCCTGTAAGTTTGGATTTACTCCCTAATATTATTATTATTATTATTATTATTATATATATATATATATATATATTATGCGCCCTTTTCAAGCCTAGCCAGGCTCATGGGCCCGGTTTCCCGGTTTACTCAAGAAACAGGAAGAAAGAGCGAAAGAAAGTTGGAGCGAAAGAGCACAACAGGGGTCGCTACCACGCCCTGCTGGAGCATCGTGGAACTTCAGATGTTTTCGCTCAATAAACGCACACAATGCCTGGTCTGGGAATCGAAACCGCGATCCTCTGACCGTGAGTCCGCTGCCCTAACCACTGGGCCATTGCGCCGCCACATATATATACTCTTTTACTTGTTTCAGTCATTCTATGCACGCGCACTAAATGCATATTTACACAAGCATATAGACGCAAACATGACTTATGTCCGTACATACATACATATTCGTACATGGATTGAAAGTCGGTTTGCACTCTGGCCCAGTGGCTGTTCCCAAAACACACAAACACACACAATATATATATGTGTGTATACATATATATATATAATATATATATATATATATATATATATATATATTATATATATATATATATATACACTATTAAATACTTACATACATATATATATGTGTGTGTGTGTAGTACACAATATATATGTGTGTATGTATATATATATATGTTTACACACAATCTATGAATATATATAAATACGCATGTATGTTTGTATGTGTATATATGTTGGTAGGCATTTGTGTATATGAATGTGCTCGTATGGATGGATGGATGGATGGATGGGTGTAGAGATTTTGGATTGATATATAATGACGAAAGCGCAGCCATTAATTTCCAATGGTGAGCGCCATTATGGCTACAACCTTACCCATACAATGTGTGTTGCGGCCGTTTTAGACGATGGCACGCTCTTGTCGATGGTGTCGACGTGGATGAATTTTGTACTGGTGGTAGTAGTGGTGGTGGTGGTGATGTCGGTAGAAGTTTTGACGTAATTGTAATGGTGTATCTATTTTTGCTCGTTAGTGACTGACATATATGGATCGTATATATTTAAGGCAATCTCTCTTTCTCTATATGCTTCTCTCTCTCCCCTATCTCTCCATTTCTCTCTCTCTCACTCTCTCTCTCTCCATATATATATATATGTATATGTACATATATCTATATGTGTGTATGTATATATGTATGTGTGTATATCTATATGTATATATATATGTGTATGTATATATATGTGTGTGTATATATATATTTGTGTGTATATCTATATGTATGTATGTACGTATGTATGTATGTATATATGTATGTATGCATGTATGTATATATGTATATATGTAGGTATGTATGTATGTATGTATGTATGTTTGCATGCATGTATGTATATGTGTGCGTGTCTATTTGTGTGCGTGCACACAAAGAGAGTACAAGCAGAGGCAGAGAAGTAAATATACACGTGGATGTTATATATATATATTTATCCATGTACAAAAGTTACTAACGAGGAAAACTAACAACGCCATTATTATTACACAAACACCACCAACAGCACCACCACCTATACTATCAATCGGAACCTTCCCCATTACCGCCACTGCCACCATCAATGCCATCCTGAAGAAATACACCATTATTTGTACGTAGAACTAGTATTTAAGAACGAATTATAAAGACAACAGATATTTAAATGGACAGACTGAGATGTAGTCAAGTTGACAAGTGCACAAGGAGGCAAGTGAACAGATTGATGAGTTTCAGACGCAGACGACATGCTTACTTGATAATGAACACAGACAGACAGACAGACAGACAGACAGACAAGTAGACAGATAGGTAGAAAGGTGGCGAGCTGGCAGAAACGTTAGCACGCCGGGCAAAATGCGTAGTCGTATTTCGTCTGCCGTTACGTTCTGAGTTCAAATTCCGCCGAGGTCGACTTTGCCTATCATCCTTTCGGGGTCGCTAAATTAAGTACCAGTTACGCACTGGGGTCGATGTAATTGACTTAATCTGTTTGTCTGTCCTTGTTTGTCCCCTCTGTGTTTAGCCCCTTGTGGGTAGTAAAGAAATAGATATATCCCTATTGACCATTTTCTTTTTTTACGATCCCTTTTGATCGAAAACCTACCCCCCTTTTTTCTCCCCAAAAAGAAAAGCTCTACTTTGTAATTTGTCCTCTCTGTGTTCAGCCCTGCGTGGCTAATAAAGAAACATATCTATCTATCTATCTATCTATCTATCTATCTATCTATCTATCTATTATCTATCTATCTATCTATCTATCTATCTATCTATCTATCTATCTATCTAAGTAAGTAATTCTACTTAGCTATAAAAGGACAAATAACTGCCAGAATATGTCAAGTCTAAAAAAAAAACCTACTGGGGTTGATTTTAAGGTCGTCCTCCAGTAGGAATGGATTCCGTGATTGAAATAAATATGTCTGATGGCCGCAGGTTGGATAAGTCACTAAGTAACTACACGCGAACCAGTGATATGACATGTTGGCTTTTAGAGGGTAAAACAGAAATTACGTGTTAAAGTCCAAACGTTTCTGAAAGCTGAAAGTCAGAAGTATTGGTTAACATATATTTAGCAAGTTGCTAAATAATGCACTTTTGTTTCTGCAAGTTTTTTTAGATACTTTCTTTTTTTTCGGTTACTTGTTTAATTGTCTTATATTTTTTTAGCAGTATGTGTTTAGTTTGATATATGTATGAAAGACAAATGCGTAGGATATAGTTTAAAGAAAACGATGAAGAAAAAGAATGAAAAGAAGATGAGAGAAAAGATAGTGAAGAGAAAGAAAAATGCTGTGAAAAAAATAAATGGTGGGATTGGAGACGAAGATGCGGGAAGAAAGAAAGGAAGAGAGAAAAAAGCTAAGACTAAAAAAAAGCTAAGTCAGAAATACGCTACGTTGTATAGGAAGAATGCTAAGAAAAAAAAAAAAAACATACGAAGAGTGCAAAACTAGTTCAGGAGAAGAAAAAGAAAGTGGAAAAAGACATGAAAGAAAAGAAGAAAAAAACGAGAAGAAGATTAAGTGATGAAAAAAAAGGAAATGAGAATTACGATAAATAGATCAAAAGAAATTAGAATAAAAATATGGTCGCCATTTTCTGTATAGTTATTCTTTAATAACGAGAACAAACGAGATTTGGACACTATTTCTTTTGTGTTTTTAATTTTACGTTGGGCTGAAATGTTGGAACTTTCTTACGTCACTGCATTTGACGTTTTTGTTTTTGTTTGTATTTTTGAATTTTGTTTTTTCTTTTCTAAAAAAATTCTCCTATTCGTGTATTCTTGTATTCTTATTCAATTATAATCTACGATACTACAATTCGTTTTAGAGATTGCTGATATAGTAATGACAATTTTTTTTTCATATTTGCAATAATTACCGTAAAGCTAAAATACAAATACAACAAAAACCAAAAAAAAAAAAAAACACTTAAAACAGAAAAAAATGCAAATATAAGAAGCAAGCAATAATAACCAAAAAAAAACAAGGAGAAAACAAACAATAAATAAACATTAAAAAAATGATGACAGAAGGCAAATGTAAAACAATAAATCAAATAATACCATTCCGAAAATTAGAAAAAAGTATGTTTATTTCTCTATAAAACTGTAATATTTTTCAATAATGAAACCTTTGTAGGTGTTCAGTTTTCTAATTAGGTTTTCAATCATGCTCTCTTTTGATACAATTAACGTCTTTCTGATGTAAAGCTTTA
>NW_021834271.1:32500-45000 GCF_006345805.1 Octopus sinensis
TAAGCATTTCACCCGGCGTGCTAACGTTTCTGCCAGCTCGCCGCCTCGAGATTCTATATATTAAAAGGCAATAGAATCTTCCATGTTGATGTTCTACCTAGAATAAAAACCAATAAACCAATAACGTCATCATTTATTTATTGGGTGTAAACCAGATGTTCTGAAGATAGAAGACTTACAGATTGAAACATAGAACGAAGTAGTTTTGTCTAAAACTATTAATCAAATTAAAATGAATGGATAAAATAATTGCTCAGTAAGTGAAAGATTCTATAAAGCAATTACGAAAACATCTATTTTAAGCCGAAGTTGTTGCTTTTGTTGTTGTTGTTGTTGGTGCGATGGTGATGATGGTTGTGGTGATGATGGACTCAATTTTATCTCGAATCAGATTTCTAAGTATTTTAAAAGTTGGTTGAACAACACAACTTTTTGTTTTGTTTTGTTACTTAGACTGGTTGTTGTTTTTGTTATTGTTGCAGTTGTTGTTCTTGTTCTTGTTGTGATGGTAGGGCTGATGGTGGGGGTGGTGGTGAGGAGGAGGAGGAAGAAGGGGAAACGAAGAAATAGCAGTCAAATCTTCCTGAAATCAGATGCCTCCCTATTATAAAACTGGAAGTTTTTATAAAGTGACAGTTTTGTTCATATTTTGTCTGAACAAAAAAAAAAAAAGAAAAGAAAAGAAAAGAAAAAAGCAAAGCAAAATAAAACGAGACAAAACAACAACATCAACATGAACCACAACAAAAAGAAAGCCAATATGATATCATAATTTACCTCCTTGATCAAAGCTGATCTGTAGCTTAACAACACCACCACCACCACCACCACCACCACCACCAACAACAACAACCAACATAACGATGCCACAATAGCAGCGGAGACGTTATTGCTGTTCTTGTGGTGTAGCAATAAACTTTCGCCAAGGTTGTGTACGAGGACATCCATTATGTAAGAAGCTGGACAGCCACTAGAAGCGTGGTTGCTCAGATATTTTAATGATGTGAGAAATTACGTTCGAAATTACTCTAGATACTGACTGATTAAAGCCACATCAAAGGTTCTGCGCATACTTGACCAATTAAAGAAAAGCTATGGTGACGAGACATGTCCATAATGCGGTTGATCTAAAGACTTGAATATTCACTCTTTTACTTGTTTCAGTCATTTGACTGCGGCCATGTTGGAGCACCGCCTTTAGTCGAGCAACTCGACCCCGGGACTTATTCTTTGTAAGCCCAGTACTTATTCTATCGGTCTCTTTTGCCGAACCGCTAAGTGAGGGGGGGGCGTAAACACACCAGCATCGGTTGTCAATCAATGCTAGGGGGACAAACACAGACACACAAACATATACACACACATACATATATATACATATATACGACAAGTTTCTTTCAGTTTCCGTCTACCAAATCCACTCACAAGGCATTGGTCGGCCCGGGGCTATAGCAGAAGACACTTGCCCAAGATGCCACGCAGTGGGACTGAACCCGGAACCATGTGGTTGGTAAGCAAGCTACTTACCACACAGCCACTCCTGTGTCAAATTTTGTGGGATTTGTCACTGTTGTTGTAGGTTCGCAATATTCTTGTTGCTGTTTGTTGTTAAGCCGCAGATTGGCTCTGATGAAGGAGGTCAATCTTGATTAGAGTTGTGCCAACTATCACCGTGTCGGCTTTGTCTTTTTTCTCTTTAACATTGTATAATTAAAACTATCAGTTTATAAATCTCACGAGTTTTTCAAGGAGGTATGATCTGATTTCAGAAGGATTTGACTGCTATTTTTTTTTTTTGCGTTTTCTCCGCCTCATTGTCATCAATCTTACCAACACATCAAGAATAACTACAACAACTATAGCAACAAGTCTAAGAACAACAACGACGAACAAAACAAAACGAAAATAAAATGCTCGTGTACTTCAATCAACGCTAGAAATACTTAGAAATGCGATTCTAGATAAAAACTTTCACCACCACCACCACCACCACCACCACCACCACCACCACCACCACCGCCATCGCAACGAAAGCAACATCAGCAAAAGTTTAAGATATAATAACATAACAGGTGCCAAAATGAAAAAAAAATAATACGAGTGCAGGAAACAGTAAATAAATGGCAAATGATGATAGTTGTAGCAAAAACAAGGATAGAATTTAGTGAAAGGAAAGAATATTTATTTGAACATCGAAATATCAGGAATATTTGAATACAAAGGGATGATGATGATGATGATGATGATGATGATGATGATAACAGCAACAACAACAACAACAACAACGATAATAATAATAATAATAATAATAATAATAATAATAATAATAATAATAATAATAATAATAATAATAATAATAATAATACCTTTATATTATAGGTACAAGGCCTGACATTTTGGGTGGAGGGGGCTAGTCGATTTTATCTACCCCAATGCGTAGCAGGTACTTATTTAATTGACCTCGAAAGAATTTAAGGCAAAGTCGATCTCGGCGGAATTTGAACTCAGAAGGTAAGGACGGACGAAATGCCGCTCAGTATTTTGCCCGGCTGTTAACGATTCTCAAAAACCTTATCAAATCTAGACAGAAAATAGGCGCAGGAGTGGCTGTGTGGTAAGTAGCTTGCTAACCAACCACATGGTTCCGGGTTCAGTCCCACTGCGTGGCATCTTGGGCAAGTGTCTTCTGCTATAGCCCCGGGCCGACCAATGCCTTGTGAGTGGATTTGATAGACGGAAACTGAAAAGAAGCCTGTCGTATATATGTATATATATATATATGTGTGTTTGTGTGTATGTGTTTTTGTGTGTCTGTGTTTGTCTCCCTAGCATTGCTTGACAACCGATGCTGGTGTGTTTACGTCCCTGTAACTTAGCGGTTCGGCAAAAGAGACCGATAGAATAAGTACTGGGCTTAAAAAGAATAAGTCCCGGGGTCGATTTTCTCGACTAAAGGCGGTGCTCCAGCATGGCCGCAGTCAAATGACTGAAACAAGTAAAAGAGTAAAAGAGTAAAGAGAAGAACTAGGAAGTAATTCAATATGAATGTAAGTCTTCATCCTAGAGCAGGAGCAGCAAGATTGTATTTAGCTAGAAAGGAAGGTAGTAGAAGTTTAATAACAATAGAAAACTGTGTGTAGTTAGCTAGACTAGATAAAGCCTCCTATAGGTAATTGTGAGGACATTTTATTAAGAGCTGCTAGTATAAGAGCAGGAGATAAGGAAATCAAAAAATCAAATGTAGTTTAAAAATCAAGAAAAAGAGGCAAGATTATCTGATTAGCAAAGAAAAGCTTTGTATGGTAGATTTCCAAAGATAGTGGCAGAAAAAGTAATAGAGAGATAAGGTTATGGTTGTAGAAAGGAAGGCTGAAAAGAGAAAAAGAAAGTTTGTTAGTAGCAGCACCAGATTAAGCATTGAGGACTAATTGGATAAAAGCCAAGACAGACAAAGATCAGGTGGATTCCCAATGTAGGCTATGTAAATCAAAGGAAGAATGTGTTACTCATATAGTTAGTGAATGTAGTTTGCTGGCACAGAAAGAATACAAGAAAAGACATGACAGTCTAGGGAGAATAATCCACTGGGAGTTATGTAGAAAGATAGGATTTGACCGTACTGATAAGTACGAACATAAAGTACTAAAGAGTAAGAAATATAAGATGTTCTGGTGTTTTAACTTTCTGACTGATAGAAGCTAGAAGGCTTGATTTAGTAGTAGTACAGAAAGAGAATAGAACGTACCAGATAATTGACTTTACAGTCCAAATGAAGGATGGGTAAGTCAATTAGATCGACTCCAGTGCGCAACTGGTACTTAATTTATCAACCCCGAAAGGATGAAAGGCAAAGTCGACCTCGGCTGAATTTGAACTCAGAACGTAACGGCAGACGAAATACCGCTACGCATTTCGCCTGACGTGCTAACGTTTCTTATTTCTTTATTGCCTACAAGGGGCTAAACATAGAGGGGACAAACAAGGACAGACAAAGGGATTAAGTCTATTACATCGATCTCAGTGCGTAACTGGTACTTAATTTATCGATCCCGAAAGGATGAAAGGCAAAGTCGACCTCGGCGGAATTTGAACTCAGAACGTAACGGCAGACGAAATACCGCTAAGCATTTCGCCCGGCGTGCTAACGTTTCAGCCAGCTCGTCGCCTTTGAATGTACCTCATATTTTAGACCTATTTGTTCTTGGGTGAATTATATCCAGGCAACAACTCGTCGAATCACAAAGCCTATTTTTTTTTATGAAGCAGTGCCCCATATGCTGCGGTACAAGCTTCAGGTCAGTGTTTCGCACACAACTTTTGCCTGTTGGCGAGTTTCGTCTTCAGTTTTGAAGTTCAAGTTGTCAGGTCTTTGTCATTTGCCTTTCTCTCTGTATAAGACTCACACCAGACGTCTGCTAGCGTCTCCTCATTTCAGGTTGGGTGTAGTACTTCAGTTTTTCTCCGTGCTCGATTCTGAACATAATTTTCATGCACTGATATTTAGTTTTCTTTAACACAATTCTTTGACTGGTCTGTTTTAGACTGCTTATTGTACATGTCAAAAATTTAACATTGGAGGTGACCAAGGCAAAACTAATTTCATGTATGGACTTTTTGCTGTCAACTACATTGTGCTGTGTGCAAATGCCAGAGTTATTTTTGCTATTATCTTGGTTGTCTCCAAGCAAAGTCTCGGAATCAACAAAAAAGATATTTATTTCTAACAATGCCAAATATTCTTCTCCTAAATTTTGTAAGAACAATTGCTAAGCAGTTTTGCTAGTATTACTATGCTTAACAAAAGCAGAACTGCCTTTTTTGTCTGCTGCAGAAGGTGTCTTCTCCACTGCGGAAATTTGAAGTTTTATATATTTAGTGTATGTGTGTATGTCTGTGTGTATGTATGTGCGTATAGGAGTATGTAGGTATGTGTGTGTGTTTGTGTATGGGTGTATGTATGTATGTGTGTGTGTGTGTGTGTGCATGTGTATAAGTATATGTGTATGTGCGTATGTGTGTGTATGTGTATGTGTGTGTGTTTATGTATGTGTGTATGTATGTGTGTAGGCGTGTGTGTGTAGATGTATGTATGTATGGGTGTGTGTCTGTGTGTGTTTGCGTGTGTGTGTAGGTAGGTGTGTGTGTCTGAGTGAGGGTATGGCTGTGTAGGTGTGTGTGTGTATGAATGTAAGTGTGTGTGTGTACAAGTGTAATGTATGTATGTAGGTGTGTGTGTGTGTATGTGTACGTGTGCGTGTGTATGTGTGTGAGTGTATGGGTGTATGTCTGTGTGTGTGTATGTCTGAAGTAGGTATGTGTGTGTATGTATGTATGTGTGTGCGTGTGCGGGTATGTGTGTGTGTGTGTGTATGTGTGTGTGTGAGTAGGTGTGCGTGTATGTATGTGGGTATGGATGCATGCGAGTGTGTGGGTATGTATGCATACATACGCGCGCGCACACCCGAAGCAAGCCCATGCACACGAAGCGCGCTCGCGCACACAACACACAAGCAATACAACGCAAGCCCATGGGGCCGACCAAGCCCCGAGCGCGCGCCAAGGCGCGCGAGCGCAAAGGCGCGCGAGCGCAAAGGCCCTCGAACGACCCGCTACGCGGGAACCGAGGATCCATCAGCCAAAACCGGAAAGCAGAAAAGAGGGGGGGGGGGCTGCCTGGATGCAAAAAGGTGTATGTGTTGTGCATTCAGTGTAGGGTGTGCATGTGTGGGTATGTATGTATGTGTGTGCCTCCATGTATGTGTGCATGTGTGTGTGTGTGAAGTATGTACGTGCGGTGTGTGTGTGTGAGTGTGTGTGTATGTATGTGCGTATGTATGTGTGTATGTATGTGTTTATGTATGTCTGTGTGTGTGTGTGTAAGTATGTATGTGTGTGTGTATGTATGTATGTGTGTGTGTATGTGCATGTGGGTTTGTATGTAGTGTGGTGCATGTATGTCTATAAGTGTGTGTGATTAAATGTGTGAATGTATGTACGTAGATTGGTCCACGTATGTGTGTGTGTGAACAGGCGTGTGGGAGGTAGGTAGGTGTGTGTGTGTGGGTGGTGTATCCGGGAAACAAAAAAAAAAGAAGAGGACCTCAAGAGGAGGGGGCTGTGTTAAGTCCGTGTGGGGTAGTAGTTTGTAGGGTGAAGATGTAGCGTTGCTCCAAGTGGAGCCTGGAAAGTGGGCGACCATTGTGGGGGGCGAGACTAAACACTGAGATCTCATCTAGGGAATGGCCGGCCGAGCGGAAGTGGCGTGCGACGGGAGAAAGAGAGTGTAGGCGAACGTCCCTCAAATGTTCTGTGAATCGGTCGGACAACCGGCGTCCCGTCTGTCCTACATACAGCATCCCGCATAGGTTGCATTTAATGCAGTAAATAAGGCCAGACTAGGTGCACGTAAAAGAGTGCCTAATGCGTACAGTATGCTGGTTGGAGCCGGTGACAGCGGTGGTGTTGGTGATGAAGGGGCAAGTGTTGCAGCGGGATCTAGAGCAAGGGAATGATCCGTGTGGGGCTGAGGGGGAAGGAGAGAGGGTGCTGTGGACCAGGAGGTCACGCAGATTGCGGGCTCGTTTGAAGGAGGACAGGGGTGGGTTAGGGAAAAAGGGGCGGGTGGTGGGGGATCAAGCTGGAGGCGACGGAAGCACGTAGTATCTTGCGACGAAGGGGTAGGGTAGAGGGGTGGAAAAGGAGGGGGAAGGGGGTGGCGGTTGGGGGTGGGCGGGGGGAAGGAGACAGGGCGGTGGTGCGGTCAATGCGACGGGCGCGGGTGAGGGCATCAGAGAGGAGTATGGGTGGGTAACCTCGGAGTCTGAACATGCGGGCCAGGTATTGAGATTGGGTCTCGAAATCCTGGTCGCGGCTGCACAAACGTCGGAGGCGGAGGAACTGGGAGTAGGGGATGGCTCGTTTGGTGTGGAAGGGGTGGGAGGAAGAGAAGTTGAGATAGAGGTGGGAATCCGTAGGTTTAAAGAAAGCGGTGGTGGTGAGAGAGTTGGAGGGGTGATCGATGCGGAGAGAGATGTCAAGGAATATATATATATATATATTTAGTGTAGGAAGAAATGGAGCTGAACGAAGATTTAACAAAATTCCTTTTCATTATTTTCTACATATGTTTCAAAGGCTGCAAAGTCCCTAATTCGGATTGAATAAGGAGTCCATTTTGCAGCCTTCTCTTCAGGAAAATCCAGGAACTTAATTCTCCAACAAAATGCACAGCAAGCTTTTCGACAAACGCTCACGAGGAGCCCATGGAATAAATGGCACAAACTGTCTATCAATATGCGTTGACGCCAGGCTGGGTGAAAGCCGACGAGAAAGTCCGTTGAGATAATTCAAGGTCAAAATCCGGTTAACAGAAGGGGAGTACAGGAAAATCAGTACTAAGGCACGGATTTTAGGCCCCATGGTCGTAACCTCAACCGTGCTTTTTCTGTTGTGATTTTTGCTACCCAGGTGTCGGTTATCATTTGAATAATCCGTAATAAGATAATTCATTTATCTACTTCAATATATATATATATATATGTATGTATATATGTGTATATATATATATATGTATATATGTGTATATATATATATGTATATATATATATATATTTATATATATATATTTCTTTTTATATATATATGTGTGTGTGTGTGTGCGCGCGTGTGTGTGTATGTATCTATGTGTCTGTGTTTGTTTCCCACTGCCGTTTGACAACCAGTGTTGCTGTGTTTACGTACCTGTAACATAGCGGTTCGGCAAAGAGATCGATAGAATAAGTACAATGCTTAAAAAAAGTACTGGAGTCGATTCATTCGACTAAAAACTCTAGAAGGTGGTGCCCCAGCATGGCCGTAATGTAATGACTAAGACAAGTAAAAGATAAAAAAATAAAAATTATATATGAAATAGCCCTCGTGACACAGGAGAATTTCAAACTTGAGCCAATGAATGAATCCTACAGAATGAGCCTGACCACGCAGGGTATAAACCCTCGTCCCACTTTTATTCTTCAACCTACAGGCGCATACTTAGTGTAGGTCCATTTTCCCTCCTAGACTCACCCAGCTTTTGACAAAGGAGCAGAAGATATAGAAGAAGGAGGAGGAGTAGAAAAATAATTAATATGCAATATATGTGAAGCTTAAATAGAATTGCTTCGTGGTGTGTAGGAATGTTCTGTAAAAAGCGATAAGTGCACGGCATTTTAACAGCATGAGCTTTCTACTCACTCATAAATGCTGCCTAAACAACGTAAGAGAAACAAGAACTACATTAAGAACAGCAAAAGAAACATTAAGGAGGAATAGGTGGAACTACAACATCATAAATATTAATGAAGGAAAAAATAACCTGAACAACAAACCCTTGCCACCAAAAACTATGCAGTCTTCAACAAAACTAATCTATGCAATTACAAGCTCAGGATTGACAGGCGTTCAGAAGTATTATACTCAATGTCATTCATTCATATAATATATATATATATATATTTATTTTATAGAAGGAGCTTCTATATATATAATATATATATATATATATATATATATTATATAATATATATAGGGAGAGTTTACGAAAAAACAAAAGACGAAGATAGGTGGTGTACAAAACAAACAGATTATTAGTATAACGCTCAGGAATAAAAAAGTCTTTTACGTTTCGAGCCTACGCTCTTCTATAGAAAGGCACACAGAAAAAAACAAGGAGAGAAACAAAGAGAGAAAAAAATGTGTGTAGTGGCTAACGATCTATCATGGCACATATATATATATATATATATATATATATATTATATATATATATATATATATATTATATATATATATAAAACTTATTGGTGAATTGAAGAAATGGAGCTGAACGCAGATTGAACAGAAATCGTTTTATTTCATTCTACACGTGTTTCGAAAGGCACAATTACCAAAATCCGATTGAATAATGGGACCATATTGTGTCTTTCTCTTCAGGAAGAAAAAAGGAAATCCGTTGGAAAAACAAAAACAGAACAGAGGCGGAGCAAAAAACAATCGAACTGTGCTCCTAAGAGCCCATGGCGAACTGTTTATCAGTGTATGTTGAGAACCGGTGGCTGAAGAATTCAACGGGTCAGGCATCGGTCAATCATGTGGGTGAGGGTGTATAGATGTTCTTTGTGACCGAGAATAAGATCTGACTATTTAAAGAATATTGGATGTTTTATAAGTGGCGAGAAAAAATCTACTTAGAGACGTGTGTGTGTGTATACTGTTCTATATATGTGTGTGTTGGCGTAGGGGTAGAAAACATTTTTTGTGTACGTGTGTGCGTTTGATCGTTCGGCTGTCAGTGGCTACTGCCGTGATAACCGTTGGGTGGCAGGTGGTTGACGGTAACAATGGGAGTAGGGTAGAAAGCCCCATTAGCATCCCCAGCATCATTTCCCGCAATAGCAGTACCACGGGCAGTAGCAATGACAGCACTCTGATAGATAGTGGAGAATCAGGGGTTATTCCTATAGTTAATAGTGACGTAGTGGAAAATAGAGTAGTAAGCGGCTGCAGGTCTCGGAACGAATATAGTGACAGGAACGCAGTTCTAATTTCAGAAACTAATCCTAGCAGAATAAGATTCACGTCGGCGAACTCCAAGATCAAAAACGCCGTCTACCAATGCAAGGTTTACACGGACTCAGATGCCTTCACTTATGTAGGGGCATCATCCTCAAGATTGTCTTTGCGTGTCTCCAACCATTACGCAACTTTTCGGGACGTGAACAAGCGCCAGACCACGGGACTCAGTAAGCTAATATGGCGACTGAAGGATGCGAACTTAAGCTATAGGCTGGAATGGTCAATTTTGTCGGTGGCCCTCCCATTTGATAGGGGCAGAAGACAGTGCAACCTTTGTGTCTCCGAACTCTTCCATATTTTGTTTGCCAGAGGCCGGATGGTAAACGGGCTCTTACAGTCGGCTTTTCGATGCCCCCATTGGCGGCGTTACACTTATCTGGCCTTTAAATAGCGTTTATAAATAATACCGGCACCCATAGCCCTTGGTAACAAATTCTGAAATAGCCTTTAAGATATCTACGATTGACCACTGCAAGGGGAATTACTCCTGTAAGACAAACGGGGCTTGGTTTTTTCACAGCGGGGGGGGTTTCCTTGACAAGGTAGGCTTAGATGAACACACACACACATAAAACATAATATATATATATAATTTTTTTATTTTTTTCTTTCTGCCACCCAACGGTTATCACGGCAGTAGCCACTGACAGCCGAACGATCAAACGCACACACGTACACAAAAAATGTTTTCTACCCCTACGCCACACAACATATATAGAACAGTATACACACACACACGTCTCTAAGTAGATTTTTTCTCGCCACTTATAAAACATCCAATATTCTTTAAATAGTCAGATCTTTATTCTCGGTCACAAAGAACATCTATACACCCTCACCCACATGATTGACCGATGCCTGACCCGTTGAATTCTTCAGCCACCGGTTCTCAACATACACTGATAAACAGTTTCGCCATGGGCTCTTAGGAGCACAGTTCGATTTGTTTTTTGCTCCGCCTCTGTTCTGTTTTTTGTTTTTCCAACGGATTTCCTTTTTTCTTCCTGAAGAGAAAGACACAATATGGTCCCATTATTCAATCGGATTTGGTAATTTGTGCCTTTCGAAACACGTGTAGAATGAAATAAACGATTTCTGTTCAATCTGCGTTCAGCTCCATTTCTTCAATTCACCAATAATGTTTTAATTTCAATTATCCGCACCAACGCACGGTTGCAACGCCAGATGGTTGTACCTCCAACCGTGCTGTTTACTGCTGTGATTTTTGCTACTAAGGTATCGGTTAAACTGTTGATTAATCTACTACAAGATTATTCATCTTTCTATTTCACATAATATATATATATATATATATATTAAAACTATAATTTAGGGTATCTAAGAGATACCACCACGCTCGAAATAGCAGTCAAAACTTGACTTTAAAACCACCTTAAATTCATATATATATGTTACATGCACACACACGTACATACACGCACAGACCGATGCATATTAATTATATATACATACATTCATACGTATACACAGACACAAACACACACACACACACATATGACAGAAGTAAATAGACACCCTTATAATCATTAAAATTTATTTAAATCTGAAATTATAATTCAATTTATTTATCAATTATTATAATGAGAATATCTAATATTTAGTAGACATGTCCTTTGCATTTTTCAGTGCAAGGATCCTATAAGGCATGCTACTGATCAGATGACGGATATTCTCTTGTGGAATTTCTTGCCAATTTTTGTGTAATAATCTCAAAATATCTGGCTTTGAGGATGTTCTGGTATTACGTGAACCAGTCCCAATGACTAAATATTAAGCCTCAACGTTAACCTTGGGAAAGGAGGAGACGTTAAAGTAAACAATTACTAAACCAGTAGAAGGCAACAGGTAACCGTTGCTGTCTCTTTCCCAAGAAAGATTATGGATCTTTAGACTTTAGCATTGAGTACTATTGCCAACGCATGGAATATGGAGAGAGAGAGAGAGAGAGAGAGAGAGAGAGAGAGAGATAAAAGCACGTGATTGTCCACACTTACGGAAGGAGCCTAATAAAACACTAACAGCGGTGAACAATAGTAAAACATGGCTTCTTCTTTTATAACTCATTTAAAACTTGTCAATGTGGGAGCTTCTACATAGTCGTTTGATGAAGTGTCCTGTCCATTATACTCCAGAGGTGTTCAATGGGGTTCATATCTGGTGATTGGCTTGGCCATAGAATTTTTTTTAATGCCATTCTTTTTTAACCAATGTTAGCTCTTTTTAACCGTGTGGTAAGGAGGCCCATCTTACATAAATAGTCTTTTTTAATCATTTTACCATTGCAGAAGATTGGAAGGAGTCCTTTCTGCAGTATGAACATATATTTACCTGATTTTATGTTGCTATCACACTCCACCAGCTCTGATTGGCCATTGCTCCAAATTGCTCTCCAGACCATCACAGAATAGCTGCCTTGTTTCATTGTTGGCAGCAATCTTTTGATATCAAATTCTTGATCACAGAATCTCTAGACCCACACTCGACCACTGTAAAAAACAAATACAGCAAATCTGGACTCATCAGAGAATATGATAGTGTCCCAAAATGCTAGCGGCCACTCCATCATCTCACTGGCCCAATCTTTTCTCCACTTGATATTGGCTAGTTGAAGAAATGGCTTCCTACTTACTGTTCTGCCATAGGAGCCAAATTTGTGGAGATACCTGACAGCCATTCTGGGACTGACATCAACTTGTTCTGCAGTAGCAGAGGCCTTGCTATGAGGACTATCCTCCACACTTAACAAAGCAAATGGTCCTGTCAGAGGGCCCTGGTCGACATGGATAAGGTAATGTGGACTCCTTCCCCTCTCTTGTGAAATTCACAATAACCCTATTAACTGTAGAGAGCAGGATCCCATGTTGTTT
>NW_021834272.1:0-50226 GCF_006345805.1 Octopus sinensis
AGGGCCTTCTTTGAACATTTTCATTGGTAGCATGTCATGCCCCGGTGCGTTGTCCCTCGCCGAGAGGATGGCCCAGGTCACCTCAGCGGCGGTGATTGGGTGATGGTCAACAGATAGGGAGTCTGCTTGGTCTATATGACTGGCATGTGAGTTTCCCCAGCGATCCTCATGGTCCGGCAGAGGACGGTCCAGGTGATCAGCAAATATGTTGGGGATTTCCTCCACCGACGCAGGCATTCCAGCTGAGTTCGATAATTCTGGTGCCGGAGAGTTCACGAGATGATTAAAGAGTCTGTTGTAGGCTATCCAGAAGTTTGGGTTCCTGTGATTAAGACCAGAGCAGGCCTTCTTCCACATCCTCTCAAGATCTTTCTTTCTTGTGAGTTCAATTTTGTGGTTGAGCAGAGAGATTTCCGACCTTAGGGTACCTTGGTCCGTTGGGTCGGCACAGCGTTTGAGCTTGTTTCGCAGGCGTTTCTTTTCGCCCAGAAGTTGGAGAAGTTTGGGGTTTTGATGTGTAATGCCCTTGCTAGTTGGGCACACCCTCCTAGCGTGGGCTTCCAAGTAGAGTCGCATGAAGTCCGTCAATTCGGCGCCCGAGTTGTCGATGTCCGAGGTAGATTGATAGCTGCCTGGGCGTACGTTGTTGCGAAAGAACAAGTTCAGAGCATAACGGTAGTGCGCCCAGTTGATGTTCGAAAGGGTGTATCGTGGTGGGCAACGGATTTGGGTGTCTACCGAGACGTGGACACAGACCTGCATTGGCAGGTGGTCGCTCCCAATATCGTCGAGTACTATTGGTTCTCCCATAAGATTCGCGACTGATTGAGTGCTCAGTGCTACGCAAAGGTTGTCCCAGCCGAATGGGGAGCGGTGGTTCCGGGCTTTCGAGGTGCGGACACAGACGTCTAGCCTACCTGCCGCTCTTTCAAGTAACCGGCCGTCCCGATTGGTCACGCGACAACCAAATGCCGTGTGTTTGGAGTTTAGATCACCGATGAAGAGGCAATGATTTGAGCTGACAAAGAAGTCTTCGATAAGACCGATGCATGGAGCAAGGTTTTTGCAATATATTCCGCCCACTTTTAACCAAAAGCGCTGGGTTTTAATCTCTAGCGAGATAAATTCGCATAGGTTCCGTTCGATAGTCTTGAGGTTACGTGTCTTGAGATTTTGCAGGTAGTAGATAGTCGTCCCAGTCCCAGGCGTAGAGTTATTTCTCCATTTCAGGTCAAGGGAGCAGTATCCTGGCAATTCGAAGCATTGACCTTCTTTCAGCTTAGACTCGTTGACGACGATTAAGTCAGGATGGCCGCTGTTTACCATCTCAACGAAGTCGAGGTGCCGTCTCTTGACAGATCGGGCATTCACAGCGATGATTTTTAGTGGCGTGGTCATTTTGCTGGCGAGCTCCTCTCTGATAGGAGCTCTTCTAGCTTCTTGGGTTTGACTCCCAGTTTCAGCAGTGCGTCGACACAGCGTTGGTAAAATTCCAACAGAGCATCCTTGTTGTGAGAGTCTACCTTCGCCTGCGTTTTGGCCTGCTGAGTACCGTTCCTTATTGGGCTGACGGGCCTCGGTTTCACAGCCTCGGCGACAGGGGCCTGCATGCTCTGCGCACCAACCTCAACGACTTGCGTCGTCTGGGTATGGGCGTCCGCCACACACGGGGTTATTAGCGGCCGTACTTTCCAGATAGGCGTGACCGGCTTAGCTTTTACCATTACCATGCGGGTTGGGTTAGGAGACCGAGGCATTGCTTCTGCGCGGGCGGCCCATTTAGCTGCTGTTGCAGCTTTGGCCGTCGGGCATCCACCATACGAAGCGAGGTGGCCGGGGCGGTCACAATTGATACAATGCCGACCACAGGGCTCCACTGGACTTTGTTTGCTGCCTGGGCATTCCCTTCGGTCGTGGTCCTTGCCGCAGTATAAGCACCGGGCTTTTTCTTGACAGTTACGGGACAGGTGTCCGAATCTCTGACAATGGAAACATCGGACGACAGGAGGCCTGAACCATTCACAGGTGATAAGGCAGAAACCAGCTGTGATTCCGGTGCGGATCAAAGAAGTAGCTTCAGCTCGTGAGTCAAGCGTCAGCTTAGCAACTGGGATGTCGAGACCATCTCGCGTGAATCGCTCGAGAACGAACACCGAACTGAGGGTTTCCTTCAGGTGCAGCTCTAGGTCCCGATTGGAGATCCATCGCGGAATCCCCTTTAGGACTAGTGCTGACTTTTGCGGAGTAACTAAGGCAAGTTTATGGCCGCCTTCGCCAAACGGGTTCAATCTTGCAAGCTCAGCCGAGAATGCATCAGCATCTCCGGGGCTCCTGAACTCAAGAGTGAAGGAGCCTGAGCGTTGTAATGTAATCCGTGCTTTGGAGGCAGTTGGCGACTTGGATAGGAGGTTAAACCTCTTGATCTTTCCAAGTGCCGGGTTATTAATGCTCAGAGTGAATGTGAGGCCTGAGCTGTTAAGGTCAGACCTCGGGGGTTCGGTGGATTCTTCAACTTTGGGGGGCTCTCCTTGAACCATCTGGACCGTCGGGGCACCTCCACTTCGACATAGATTTCTTATTGCAGACAATTGTTCGGTGGAATCTTCTTCAACTTTGATGGAAACATGTTGAACCGTCTGATCCGTCAGAACACTCCCACTTCGACATAGGTTTCTTATTGTAGACAATTGTTTCCTTGGAACTTTTGTTCTTTTTTGTCCTTCAGTGTTTGCTTTTGCGTTTTCTTTTGAGTTTTTCTTAGGTGCCATTCCGAAGGACATTGACATTGCAAGTTTTTGGGAGGAAAAATTTATTAGTTAAGGGAGGCAGTTAAAAACTAACTAAGTAGACCTTCGGCATCGCTGCCTTTTCAGTCTCCATCACACACACGCCTCCCTACACACAACCACAAGTTAAGACTTACCGCCTTACCTGCCATCCAGAAATAATCTTCTCTAGGACCTCAGAGAGGCCTTTGAGGGATGATTCCTGGGCGTCGGAGAGCTCAGTCCGGAATCCTAAGCCATAGGCTAGCCTTATGGCTCGTCTTCTTACTTTTTTAAGCACGTCAACATGCTTATCCCTTTCCTCATAGAGGTACCAAGCGTGGACGCCATAGGTCAAGACGGGTAACACCATGGCGTTAAACACGCGGAACCAGGCACCTCTGCTCAAGCGGAAAGCACGCAACGCACCTAATCGCTGCATTGCACGCATTTTCGTACGTGCAATGTGATCATCAAACTTACCGAACGGCTTAAAAAGCACGCCCAAATAAGTCATCCGATCAACTGCAGCGATTGCTGACCCGCTCAGCAATAACCTAGGAACAAAATTAGTGTAACCCCTCGTCCTTTTACAGGCTTTAAGGACACTGCACTTGTCCGCGCACATTCTCAGACCCCTACTCCCAACCTGAAGCCTACGACACGCACACTCCGGTTTCATTGAGTGATCCCAGAGGATAATGTCGTCTGCATAGATTACCATTTCAGTACGAGCATTGACTGGCATAGGCGCAGTGGCCATAAACACATTGAATAGTGTCGGACTGAGCACAGAGCCCTGAGGGACCCCGCGAAGGACTGTTGCGACTTTAGAAAAGACCCCCTGATGCCGCACGACCTGTCTGCGAGATTCAAGAAACCCCGACAGCCAGCGCCTTAGACACGGAGAAACCCCGCACGTGGCAAGGGAACTCCGGAGGCCGTCGTGCCACACCGAGTCGAAGGCCTTTTCAATGTCGAGACTAACTAAAATACCGCATTCCCTTTTCTGGAGGGCGCTCTTCATACTAGACGACACCTTGTGAAGGCAGTCCCCGCATGAGCGGCCCTCCCTGAAGCCCCATTGGAACTCAGGGAGGGCGTCTGCCACCATCAGCCCCTCCAGGAGCCTTTGGTGCATAATTCTTTCTAGGATTTTAGATATCGCGGGGAGCAAGGAAATGGGCCTATATCCCCCGGGGACATCATGTGGCTTCCCGGGTTTTCCGATAAGGATCACCTCAGCTACTTTCCACCTGGAAGGAATCATCCCAAGTCGCAAGCTCCCGTTAAATAAAACCTTTAGCGCAGTGATTAACCGCGGCGGGGCCTTCTTAAAGATGGCCATCGGGATCCGATCCAAGCCCGCCGCGGTGTTCTTACTTCGGGAGATTGCTGCCAGAATCTCCGCTTCAGTAATTTCGCCTGCATCGTCCATTGATATATCCAGCTGGCAGCGCTTGTCCCACGACAATATCTGCTGGACAGTATCAAAGGACGATGTCTCTACGAACTGACTTCCGTCAGTTCCCGAGATGTCATTGAGATGGGCTGAAAGTATTTCAACCACCTCAACCGGGTCCGAAGCGAGGGTTCCATCAGAGCGTTTAAGGCGCACTGACTTAGCCCCCCTTCTCCCCGACAGGCTCTTCAACTGCTTCCAGAAGTCCGGAAAGCGAGGGTCCACCCTTCGGCAGGCCCTCTCCCACCGCGAACTTTCGAGTTCGCGGATTTCTCTTCGGATCTCCCTCTGAAGCCGGCTAATCCAGCCACGAAACCAAACACGGTTCTCCTCGTAAATGCATTTGTCCCGTAGTCTGGATAGCCGGCGCTTGAACCTAATTTTATTTAAGATCCGGTGAGGGAGCGTGGAATGTGACTGACCCTGCACTGAGTTCTGTTTGAAATTATCTCGCATGTAATCAGTAAGGGCAGCATTGATTCCATTATCAAGCGCCTCCAACTCACGTATGTTGGCGCAGGTATTCCCCACCAGAAGTGAGGGCAACCTGCTGGCCATGAAACTCTCCAGGTTAGCCCAGGAACCCACCCGGAGGTCAAAGTATCCTGGGACCCTTTGAGGAACTGGCTCACGGAGTTCGTGCAATAGAGGCAGATGGTCGCTCCCAATATCGGGCAATAAAATAGTTTTACTAACCCAATTTAGAAGACCGGGACTGACCAGAGCAAGCCCTAGCCAGTCACGTCCTCCCCTCGTGTCGACGTGGTTTGGCTCGCTCGAGGTCCGGATTTCCAGCCCGAGTTCTTCAATCAGCGTCTTCAGAGCCAAACCATGCGAGTTGGTTACCCTGAAGCCAAGATCTTGATGCTTGGCATTCAGGTCCCCAACAACCATGGCCTTCGGATGCTTTTCAAAGAACTCCCGTACGTGCCAGGAGCACGCCGTAAAGTTCTTCGAGTACATCCCTCCTAGGTAAAATGTAAGCTCACCTATGCGAATTCTCACTTGGAGGAATTCACATAGGCTACATAAACATAAACCTGAACTTTGTAGGGGAAGGTACGGCTTGTAGAAGAGGCTAGTTCCCGTGCCACATATTGACCCGTCTTTCCAGGGTATGTGACGACAGTTGTAGCCATCAACTACGTACGGACCCCCCCTTATCTTCGTTTCGTTGACCACCAGAATGTCCGCACTCGTGGTGGCCAACATCCTCTGAACGGCGTCCCTTTTCCCTTCCAGGGAACGCGCGTTCACCGATATGATGTTGAGCATCATATCGGTTCTTCGCCAAGGATCTTCTTGGCCTCGGCAACGTTGCAGTGTAGCATTTCATCTACACTGCAATTCATCTCCCTACAAAATTTTAATAGGGAAACGCATAATTGCACCGCAGGACTAATACTGTCCTGCGGTACACGCTCGCCAGGGGCTGAGTGCAATGGCATCTCCACGTATGGAGGACGCCTTTTCAGCCCCAGGTTGCGGGACAAAGGCTGCGGAGATCTCGAATGCCAAAGGGACAATTACTAGTTGCATTTGGATTGTTGAAATAGTTATTTAAAGAACAAATAAATAAAACAATTATTTTTAAAGTGTTATTTTGTATTCGTGTACTTAGTAACTGCCTTTGCACCCTCTGTAATAGCATGTTTTGCCAATTCACCGGGAAGAATCAGACGAACTGCAGTCTGTATTTCACGTGAGGTAATGGTAGCCTTCGAATTCTGATAGACTAGATTTGATGCCTCGGTTTTTATTTTGTCATAAACATCAAATGTGAAACTGTCCATAGCCATCATAGCCTTCTTTGACATCCCAAGTTGATTATGTACTGTCTTTAAAATTTTCATAAGATATATGGAAAAAGTTTTCCTTTTCTTTTTTTTCTTTGTAGCAACAGAAACATTTTTGCTTTTTATAGGAGCTCTTTTTTGTCCCTTTGTGCTAACTTTAGGTGCCATTATCCACAAAATTTGCAAGTTTGGAATGGAATGGAAAGTTTTATTGTAAGCAAATCAGAGACTTAGTGTAAAGGTTGGACGAGGTTAAACGAGACGACTGCAAGGACAGTCGAGCTCTACCGAGATTCGTCCTAAGAGAGTATACAAGCCGGCCTTTGATTAGAGTCACTCTCTGATTGAGTTACATGAGCCTGTATGCTTCTGAGCCTGTATGCTTCTGAGCTTTCTGGGCTTCTGAGCCTGTATGCTTCTGAGCTTTCTGGGCTTCTGAGCCTGTATGCTTCTGAGCTTTCTGGGCTTCTGAGCCTGTATGCTTCTGAGCTTTCTGGGCTTCTGAGCCTGTATGCTTCTGAGCTTTCTGGGCTTCTGAGCCTGTATGCTTCTGAGCCTGTATGCTTCTGAGCCTGTATGCTTCTGAGCTTTCTGGGCTTCTGAGCCTGTATGCATCTGAGCTTTCTGGGCTTCTGAGCCTGTATGCTTCTGAGCCTGTATGCTTTTGAGCCTGTATGCTTCTGAGCCTGTATGCTTTTGAGCCTGTATGCTTTTGAGCTTTCTGGGCTTCTGAGCCTGTATGCTTCTGAGCTTTCTGGACTTCTGAGCCTGTATGCTTCTGAGCTTTCTGGGCTTCTGAGCCTGTATGCTTCTGAGCTTTCTGGGCTTCTGAGCCTGTATGCTTCTGAGCTTTCTGGACTTCTGAGCCTGTATGCTTCTGAGCTTTCTGGGCTTCTGAGCCTGTATGCTTCTGAGCTTTCTGGACTTCTGAGCCTGTATGCTTCTGAGCTTTCTGGGCTTCTGAGCCTGTATGCTTCTGAGCTTTCTGGGCTTCTGAGCCTGTATGCTTCTGAGCTTTCTGGACTTCTGAGCCTGTATGCTTCTGAGCTTTCTGGGCTTCTGAGCCTGTATGCTTCTGAGCTTTCTGGGCTTCTGAGCCTGTATGCATCTGAGCTTTCTGGGCTTCTGAGCCTGTATGCTTCTGAGCTTTCTGGGCTTCTGAGCCTGTATGCTTCTGAGCCTGTATGCTTCTGAGCCTGTATGCTTCTGAGCTTTCTGGGCTTCTGAGCCTGTATGCTTCTGAGCCTGTATGCTTCTGAGCTTTCTGGGCTTCTGAGCCTGTATGCTTCTGAGCTTTCTGGGCTTCTGAGCCTGTATGCATCTGAGCTTTCTGGGCTTCTGAGCCTGTATGCTTCTGAGCTTTCTGGGCTTCTGAGCCTGTATGCTTCTGAGCCTGTATGCTTCTGAGCCTGTATGCTTTTGAGCTTTCTGGGCTTCTGAGCCTGTATGCTTCTGAGCTTTCTGGACTTCTGAGCCTGTATGCTTCTGAGCTTTCTGGGCTTCTGAGCCTGTATGCTTCTGAGCTTTCTGGGCTTCTGAGCCTGTATGCTTCTGAGCTTTCTGGGCTTCTGAGCCTGTATGCTTCTGAGCTTTCTGGGCTTCTGAGCCTGTATGCTTCTGAGCCTGTATGCTTCTGAGCTTTCTGGGCTTCTGAGCCTGTATGCTTCTGAGCCTGTATGCTTCTGAGCCTGTATGCTTCTGAGCTTTCTGGGCTTCTGAGCCTGTATGCTTCTGAGCTTTCTGGGCTTCTGAGCCTGTATGCTTCTGAGCTTTCTGGGCTTCTGAGCCTGTATGCTTCTGAGCCTGTATGCCTCTGAGCCTGTATGCTTCTGAGCTTTCTGGGCTTCTGAGCCTGTATGCTTCTGAGCCTGTATGCCTCTGAGCCTGTATGCTTCTGAGCCTGTATGCTTCTGAGCTTTCTGGGCTTCTGAGCCTGTATGCTTCTGAGCCTGTATGCTTCTGAGCCTGTATGCTTCTGAGCTTTCTGAGCCTTCTGAGCCTACCCAAAAATTTGCAAGTTTTGAAGTGAAAAAATCTCATATAATAAAAAAGTATCATTCCGAAATTTTGTTGAGTAATTCAAAAAAAGTATAATTCCAAAATTTTTGAAGTTGACGGGATGACCCTTTTCCCATTTGAGAGAGGAAAAGGCCTCGTATGGCATGCAAGCTGCTGGGATACTTTCTCTGTTTCACATCTAACCTCGTGTGCTCTGGAGGCTAAATCAGCTGCTAAAAAGCCTGAAGATTTAAAGCTTTCCAAATATTCTGCCATTTTGGAATAAAATATCAAGAGGAATTCTGCAAGGGGACTTTTTGTCTCCACAGCTATTTGTTTTGGTGATGGATACTTTGAGTAGGATGTATTGATGTTTTAGTTATTATAACACATTCCGTGGGAACATAAACAAAGTTATAATCCCACACGTGTCACAAGCGAAACAATCTTCTGGACCATCCTTGTCCATGCCCTTCTGTTGCGGGCGAGATCCCGTAAAGATTCTAGGTCGTCCCAGTTTTTGAAACTTTTGTCATGAAGTTTGAGATCCCTTTCAAGAACTGTCGGAAGAGTGGATCTAGGTCTTCCACGATATTTGTCTCCATGTTCGGAGAAATAATCGTCCATTGCCCGATTGGCCGGAGCTCTGGGGTCCACTCGCAAATAATTCTCTAAATAAACATAATTATAAACAGATGCAAAAAAATAAAATATTAGAAAAAAATAAATTTTTCAAACGATATAACTCTAATTTACTGTATAAATATACTTTTTGTTATTTCAACAAGATTTCTTACCAATTAAAAAAGCAATCGTAGTATTTCACCGTCGTTTGGTAGCTAGTAATTATATTTATGAAATTGCTAATTTTTATCTGGTTAATTTGTAAGGAATATCAATGTATTTTATTAAAAAAATTATGTATAATTTATCCACCAAATCCGTAAATTGTCCTACCTTGACGTTTCAAGGCATTAACAACGTCCATTGCGATAACAGTTTTTCTTTTGGCATGTTCAGTATAGGAAATACAATCACGAACAGTTTGCTCAATAAAAATCTTAAGGACAGAACGTGTCTCCTCGTAAATTTTTCCAGAAATTCTTCGAACACCCCCTCTTCGACATAGTCTTCTTATTGCTGGCTTAGTAATTCCTTGTATATTGTCAATTAATATCTTTCGAAATCGTTTTGCACCACTCTTTCCTCCTTTGCCACCTTTACCACGTCCAGACATTGAAAAATTCTCTAAATGAACACTATTTTCAACCTATGCACAAAAGTATCATTGCCAATTTTTTCAAAAGGACCATTCCGAAAAAAATTTTCAACTAAATTTCGGAATGCCATTTTTTATTATGTAAATAAAAATAGTTAGCAGAGTATAATGTCTTCAAGAGGAAAAGGAGGAAAGTACGGTCAAAGGCTAAAAGCAAATCCGTTCGGGCCGGGTTACAGTTTCCAGTTGGACGCATTCACCGGTGTCTCCGTCATGAAACCCGAATGCGAGTAGGAATTCCTGCCGCAGTATATATGTGCGCAGTATTGGAATATGCTGTGGCTGAAATGCTTGAACTTGCTGGAAATACAGCAGTAAAATGTGGAAAAAGAAGAATTAAACCACGTCACATTGTCGTTGCAATTGGAAATGACGACGAATTAAAAGAATTAACTCAGAAAGCTATTATTTCATCTGGTGGATTTATGATTCGCAAAACTGCAGAAACTCCTAAACCAACTTCCTAACTTTAAATTAATTATTTGAATAATGCACTGTTATTTTGTAATATTGTTTTCGAAATACAATAGATCAACCAGTTAAGTTTTTTTAACGAATTTCAAAAAAATTTCAAACACAATCAACGAATAAACATTTAGAAGTAATTATAGATAAAATATCGCAATACTGTGTTATTTTATCATTGGCGAAATATTTTTTTAGTCCAATATAATTTATTTACTTAGGCTAAATTATCCCAAAAAATAGTAAATATATACAGTGAACAAAAATAAAAACTGAAAAAGCATTTTCTCATGAATTTACTATGAAACAATATTTAAAAAATAACGTCTATTGATTTAAAAAAATTAAATAAAGTTTTGCTTTATTTTTGTCTAAAAAATATTATATTTATACAGTTTTCCATTCATTCATAATTCAGAACCCAAAAAATGAACAAATTTATTTAATATCTATTATGTCCTCCATTAGCTCTAATTACATCTAGTATTCGGCCTGCGAAAGACAAACAGAAAAGTGTCAGGGGCCAAATGCATACCCTTCAGGAAGCGAAGGGCCGCAACGGCCTTTTTCCTTTTCTGAGTGACGTGCAGTAAGTACTCCGAGTTAGCGTCTACCGTCAAGCCCAGATAGCGAATATGGCTTGTGCGGGGAAGTCCTCTGAGAATCTTAGGTTCTTGCCTCGGTTTGCGCCGTGAGTTAATTTCAAGGTACGCCGACTTGTCCATAGCAATGGACAGTTGTTTACCCTGACACCAGGTCTCTATCATTCCGATGTAGCTGGAGAGACGGTGCTCGGAGAGTGCAGGGCTTTTTGAAATATCCATAATGAGGACGTCATCTGCATACAAGAGAAAAGTTGTCCGCGGATTGGGAAAGGAAGGAAAGCTGCTCATCACAAGGTTGAACAGCAGCGGGCTGAGACTGGATCCCTGCGGGACACCCCTTCGGAGATGAATATCTCTGGAGTGGAAGCCCGACTGGGACACAAAGGAGATACGGTTTGAAAGAAAGCAGTTCAGCCAGAGAAATGCCTCTCTCGTTGGCTCACATCCGCGGACCACGTCCAATAGGTCAGAGTGGGATACGCTGTCGAATGCCTTAGAAATGTCAAGGCAGATGCAGGATAAAGTTTCGTTGAACTCAATTGCTTTCAAAGCCATCGATTGGAGAATCAGAAAACAATCGCCGCAGCTGCGCCCTGAGCGGAAACCCCACTGCTGGGGCAGAAGCACGCTTTTCTGCTCTGCGAAGGAGTCGAGGCGTTTGGTCATAATCTTTTCCATAAGCCTCGAGATCGTTGGTATTAGACTTGGGTCGGTAGCTGCTGGCCAGGTTAGCTGGTTTTGCAGGTTTCTTGATCATCCGGATTTCGGCGACTTTCCAGGCACTTGGAACGTGGCTCCAGCGAAGACTAGCCGAGAAGAGGCGTGCCAAAAACTCAGACAGTTCCGGAGGGCCTTCTTTGAACATTTTCATTGGTAGCATGTCATGCCCCGGTGCGTTGTCCCTCGCCGAGAGGATGGCCCAGGTCACCTCAGCGGCGGTGATTGGGTGATGGTCAACAGATAGGGAGTCTGCTTGGTCTATATGACTGGCATGTGAGTTTCCCCAGCGATCCTCATGGTCCGGCAGAGGACGGTCCAGGTGATCAGCAAATATGTTGGGGATTTCCTCCACCGACGCAGGCATTCCAGCTGAGTTCGATAATTCTGGTGCCGGAGAGTTCACGAGATGATTAAAGAGTCCGTTGTAGGCTATCCAGAAGTTTGGGTTCCTGTGATTAAGACCAGAGCAGGCCTTCTTCCACATCCTCTCAAGATCTTTCTTTCTTGTGAGTTCAATTTTGTGGTTGAGCAGAGAGATTTCCGACCTTAGGGTACCTTGGTCCGTTGGGTCGGCACAGCGTTTGAGCTTGTTTCGCAGGCGTTTCTTTTCGCCCAGAAATTGGAGAAGTTTGGGGTTTTGATGTGTAATGCCCTTGCTAGTTGGGCGCACCCTCCTAGCGTGGGCTTCCAAGTAGAGTCGCATGAAGTCCGTCAATTCGGCGCCCGAGTTGTCGATGTCCGAGGTAGATTGATAGCTGCCTGGGCGTACGTTGTTGCGAAAGAACAAGTTCAGAGCATAACGGTAGTGCGCCCAGTTGATGTTCGAAAGGGTGTATCGTGGTGGGCAACGGATTTGGGTGTCTACCGAGACGTGGACACAGACCTGCATTGGCAGGTGGTCGCTCCCAATATCGTCGAGTACTATTGGTTCTCCCATAAGATTCGCGACTGATTGAGAGCTCAGTGCTACGCAAAGGTTGTCCCAGCCGAATGGGGAGCGGTGGTTCCGGGCTTTCGAGGTGCGGACACAGACGTCTAGCCTACCTGCCGCTCTTTCAAGTAACCGGCCGTCCCGATTGGTCACGCGACAACCAAATGCCGTGTGTTTGGAGTTTAGATCACCGATGAGGAGGCAATGATTTGAGCTGACAAAGAAGTCTTCGATAAGACCGATGCATGGAGCAAGGTTTTTGCAATATATTCCGCCCACTTTTAACCAAAAGCGCTGGGTTTTAATCTCTAGCGAGATAAATTCGCATAGGTTCCGTTCGATAGTCTTGAGGTTACGTGTCTTGAGATTTTGCAGGTAGTAGATAGTCGTCCCAGTCCCAGGCGTAGAGTTATTTCTCCATTTCAGGTCAAGGGAGCAGTATCCTGGCAATTCGAAGCATTGACCTTCTTTCAGCTTAGACTCGTTGACGACGATTAAGTCAGGATGGCCGCTGTTTACCATCTCAACGAAGTCGAGGTGCCGTCTCTTGACAGATCGGGCATTCACAGCGATGATTTTTAGTGGCGTGGTCATTTTGCTGGCGAGCTCCTCTCTGATAGGAGCTCTTCTAGCTTCTTGGGTTTGACTCCCAGTTTCAGCAGTGCGTCGACACAGCGTTGGTAAAATTCCAACAGAGCATCCTTGTTGTGAGAGTCTACCTTCGCCTGCGTTTTGGCCTGCTGAGTACCGTTCCTTATTGGGCTGACGGGCCTCGGTTTCACAGCCTCGGCGACAGGGGCCTGCATGCTCTGCGCACCAACCTCAACGACTTGCGTCGTCTGGGTATGGGCGTCCGCCACACACGGGGTTATTAGCGGCCGTACTTTCCAGATAGGCGTGACCGGCTTAGCTTTTACCATTACCATGCGGGTTGGGTTAGGAGACCGAGACATTGCTTCTGCGCGGGCGGCCCATTTAGCTGCTGTTGCAGCTTTGGCCGTCGGGCATCCACCATACGAAGCGAGGTGGCCGGGGCGGTCACAATTGATACAATGCCGACCACAGGGCTCCACTAGACTTTGTTTGCTGCCTGGGCATTCCCTTCGGTCGTGGTCCTTGCCGCAGTATAAGCACCGGGCTTTTTCTTGACAGTTACGGGACAGGTGTCCGAATCTCTGACAATGGAAACATCGGACGACAGGAGGCCTGAACCATTCACAGGTGATAAGGCAGAAACCAGCTGTGATTCCGGTGCGGATCAAAGAAGTAGCTTCAGCTCGTGAGTCAAGCGTCAGCTTAGCAACTGGGATGTCGAGACCATCTCGCGTGAATCGCTCGAGAACGAACACCGAACTGAGGGTTTCCTTCAGGTGCAGCTCTAGGTCCCGATTGGAGATCCATCGCGGAATCCCCTTTAGGACTAGTGCTGACTTTTGCGGAGTAACTAAGGCAAGTTTATGGCCGCCTTCGCCAAACGGGTTCAATCTTGCAAGCTCAGCCGAGAATGCATCAGCATCTCCGGGGCTCCTGAACTCAAGAGTGAAGGAGCCTGAGCGTTGTAATGTAATCCGTGCTTTGGAGGCAGTTGGCGACTTGGATAGGAGGTTAAACCTCTTGATCTTTCCAAGTGCCGGGTTATTAATGCTCAGAGTGAATGTGAGGCCTGAGCTGTTAAGGTCAGACCTCGGGGGTTCGGTGGATTCTTCAACTTTGGGGGGCTCTCCTTGAACCATCTGGACCGTCGGGGCACCTCCACTTCGACATAGATTTCTTATTGCAGACAATTGTTCGGTGGAATCTTCTTCAACTTTGATGGAAACATGTTGAACCGTCTGATCCGTCAGAACACTCCCACTTCGACATAGGTTTCTTATTGTAGACAATTGTTTCCTTGGAACTTTTGTTCTTTTTTGTCCTTCAGTGTTTGCTTTTGCGTTTTCTTTTGAGTTTTTCTTAGGTGCCATTCCGAAGGACATTGACATTGCAAGTTTTTGGGAGGAAAAATTTATTAGTTAAGGGAGGCAGTTAAAAACTAACTAAGTAGACCTTCGGCATCGCTGCCTTTTCAGTCTCCATCACACACACGCCTCCCTACACACAACCACAAGTTAAGACTTACCGCCTTACCTGCCATCCAGAAATAATCTTCTCTAGGACCTCAGAGAGGCCTTTGAGGGATGATTCCTGGGCGTCGGAGAGCTCAGTCCGGAATCCTAAGCCATAGGCTAGCCTTATGGCTCGTCTTCTTACTTTTTTAAGCACGTCAACATGCTTATCCCTGTCCTCATAGAGGTACCAAGCGTGGACGCCATAGGTCAAGACGGGTAACACCATGGCGTTAAACACGCGGAACCAGGCACCTCTGCTCAAGCGGAAAGCACGCAACGCACCTAATCGCTGCATTGCACGCATTTTCGTACGTTGTCATGAAGTTTGAGATCCCTTTCAAGAACTGTCGGAAGAGTGGATCTAGGTCTTCCACGATATTTGTCTCCATGTTCGGAGAAATAATCGTCCATTGCCCGATTGGCCGGAGCTCTGGGGTCCACTCGCAAATAATTCTCTAAATAAACATAATTATAAACAGATGCAAAAAAATAAAATATTAGAAAAAAATAAATTTTTCAAACGATATAACTCTAATTTACTGTATAAATATACTTTTTGTTATTTCAACAAGATTTCTTACCAATTAAAAAAGCAATCGTAGTATTTCACCGTCGTTTGGTAGCTAGTTAGTATATTTATGAAATTGCTAATTTTTATCTGGTTAATTTGTAAGGAATATCAATGTATTTTATTAAAAAAATTATGTATAATTTATCCACCAAATCCGTAAATTGTCCTACCTTGACGTTTCAAGGCATTAACAACGTCCATTGCGATAACAGTTTTTCTTTTGGCATGTTCAGTATAGGAAATACAATCACGAACAGTTTGCTCAATAAAAATCTTAAGGACAGAACGTGTCTCCTCGTAAATTTTTCTAGAAATTCTTCGAACATCCCCTCTTCGACATAGTCTTCTTATTGCTGGCTTAGTAATTCCTTGTATATTGTCAATTAATATCTTTCGAAATCGTTTTGCACCACTCTTTCCTCCTTTGCCACCTTTACCACGTCCAGACATTGAAAAATCTCTAAATTCGGGGGGGAAAAAAATTTATTAGTTAAGGGAGTTAAAAAAAACTAACTAAGTAGACCTTCGGCATCGCTGCCTTTTCAGTCTCCATCACACCACACGCCTCCCTACACACAACCACAAGTTAAGACTTACCGCCTTACCTGCCATCCAGAAATAATCTTCTCTAGGACCTCAGAGAGGCCTTTGAGGGATGATTCCTGGGCGTCGGAGAGCTCAGTCCGGAATCCTAAGCCATAGGCTAGCCTTATGGCTCGTCTTCTTACTTTTTTAAGCACGTCAACATGCTTATCCCTGTCCTCATAGAGGTACCAAGCGTGGACGCCATAGGTCAAGACGGGTAACACCATGGCGTTAAACACGCGGAACCAGGCACCTCTGCTCAAGCGGAAAGCACGCAACGCACCTAATCGCTGCATTGCACGCATTTTCGTACGTGCAATGTGATCATCAAACTTACCGGACGGCTTAAAGAGCACGCCCAAATAAGTCATCCGATCAACTGCAGCGATTGCTGACCCGCTCAGCAATAACCTAGGAACAAAATTAGTGTAACCCCTCGTCCTTTTACAGACTTTAAGGACACTGCACTTGTCCGCGCACATTCTCAGACCCCTACTCCCACACCAGTTTGCAAGTCCATCCACAGCAACCTGAAGCCTACGACACGCACACTCCGGTTTCATTGAGTGATCCCAGAGGATAATGTCGTCTGCATAGATTACCATTTCAGTACGAGCATTGACTGGCATAGGCGCAGTGGCCATAAACACATTGAATAGTGTCGGACTGAGCACAGAGCCCTGAGGGACCCCGCGAAGGACTGTTGCGACTTTAGAAAAGACCCCCTGATGCCGCACGACCTGCCTGCGAGATTCAAGAAACCCCGACAGCCAGCGCCTTAGACACGGAGAAACCCCACACGTGGCAAGGAACTCCGGAGGCCGTCGTGCCACACCGAGTCAAAGGCCTTTTCAATGTCGAGACTAACTAAAATACCGCATTCCCTTTTCTGGAGGGCGTTCTTCATACCAGACGACACCTTGTGAAGGCAGTCCCCGCATGAGCGGCCCTCCCTGAAGCCCCATTGGAACTCAGGGAGGGCGTTTGCAACCATCAGCTCCTCCAGGAGCCTTTGGTGCATAATTCTTTCTAGGATTTTAGATATTGCGGGGAGCAAGGAAATGGGCCTATATCCCCCGGGGACATCATGTGGCTTCCCGGGCTTTCCGATAAGGATTACCTCAGCCACTTTCCACCTGGAGGGAATCATCCCAAGTCGCAAGCTCCCGTTAAATAAAACCTTTAGTGCAGTGATTAACCGCGGCGGGGCCTTCTTAAAGATGGCCATCGGGATCCGATCCAAACCCGCCGCGTGTTCTTACTTCGGGAGATTGCTGCCAGAATCTCCGCTTCAGTAATTTCGCCTGCATCGTTCCTTGATATGCCCAGCTGGCAGCGCTTGTCCCACGACAATATCTGCTGGACAGTATCAAAGGACGATGTCTCTACGAACTGACTTCCGTCAGTTCCCGAGATGCCATTGAGATGGGCTGAAAGTATTTCAACCACCTCAACCGGGTCCGAAGCGAGGGTTCCATCAGAGCGTTTAAGGCGCACTGACTTAGCCCCCCTTCTCCCCGACAGGCTCTTCAACTGCTTCCAGAAGTCCGGAAAGCGAGGGTCCACCCTTCGGCAGGCCCTCTCCCACCGCGAACTTTCGAGTTCGCGGATTTCTCTTCGGATCTCCCTCTGAAGCCGGCTAATCCAGCCACGAAAAAACACGGTTCTCCTCGTAAACGCATTTGTCCCGTAGTCTGGATAGCCGGCGCTTGAACCTAATTTTATTTAAGATCCGGTGAGGGAGCGTGGAATGTGCCTGACCCTGCACTGAGTTTTGTTTGAAATTATCTCGCATGTAATCAGTCAGGGCAGCATTGATTCCATTATCAAGCGCCTCCAACTCACGTATGTTGGCGCAGGTATTCCCCACCAGAAGTGAGGGCAACCTGCTGGCCATGAAACTCTCCAGGTTAGCCCAGGAACCCACCCGGAGGTCAAAGTATCCTGGGACCCTTTGAGGAACTGGCTCACGGAGTTCGTGCAATAGAGGCAGATGGTCGCTCCCAATATCGGACAATAAAATAGTTTTACTAACCCAATTTAGAAGACCGGGACTGACCAGAGCAAGCCCTAGCCAGTCACGTCCTCCCCTCGCGTCGACGTGGTTTGGCTCGCTCGAAGTCCGGATTTCCAGCCCGAGGTCTTCAACCAGCGTCTTCAGAGCCAAACCATGCGAGTTGGTTACCCTGAAACCAAGATCTTGATGCTTGGCATTCAGGTCCCCAACAACCATGGCCTTCGGATGCTTTTCAAAGAACTCCCGTACGTGCCAGGAGCACGCCGTAAAGTTCTTCGAGTACATCCCACCTAGGTAAAATGTTAACTCGCCTATGCGAATTCTCACTTGGACGAATTCACACAAGCTACATGAACATATACCTGGACTCTGCAAGGCAAGGTAGGGCTTGTAGAAGAGGCTAGTTCCTGTGCCACATATTGACCCTTGTTTCCAGGTATGTGACGACAGTTGTAGCCATCAACTACGTACGGACCCCCCCTTATCTTCGTTTCGTTGACCACCAGAATGTCCGCACTCGTGGTGGCCAACATCCTCTGAACGGCGTCCCTTTTCCTTCCAGGGAACGCGCGTTCACCGATATGATGTTGAGCATCATATCGGTTCTTCGCCAAGGATTTCTTGGCCTCGGCAACGTTGCAGTGTAGCATTTCATCTACACTGCAATTCATCTCCCTACAAAATTTTAATAGGGAAACGCATAATTGCACCGCAGGACTAATACTGTCCTGCGGTACACGCTCGCCAGGGGCTGAGTGCAATGGCATCTCCACGTATGGAGGACGCCTTTTCAGCCCCAGGTTGTGCCGGACGGCGCCGCCGTTAGCCGCCTCAGAAGGCATTGCCGGCTTAGGCAACCAAGCGGACTCGGAAGCTTTCACCTGCTTTGCCAACTTTGTCGGCGAAGGCTGCACCGACCCACACGCAGCATGGCTCACAGGTTCCACTGGCTTCGCCACCCAAACGGATTTGGAAGGTTTGGCCAGTATCGCCTGCTTGCCAGGTTTTGGCGCAGGGCGCGCGACGCGACGCGGGCGACTTACTGTTGGGATTACATCCCCACCTACCTTTCGGGTTGCCTCCTTGAACTTGGGGCAACCTCTGAAGTTGGCAGTGTGTCCCAACTTACCACAGTTGACACACTGCCTCTCCTTGGATGGTGAGGGGCACGTCTTGCGACCATGCTCCCCACCGCAAATAAGGCACTTCGCCTTATCCGGGCACTTTGTGGAGATGTGCCCGAACCCCTGACACCGAAAGCATTGGGTGGCTTTCGGGCGGGGCCAGGCAGCTCTCATCCTAATGTAGCCGATCCTGGTACCAAGAAGTACCAGGCGCTCAGCTTCTGCAGGAGATCCCAGTGTAATCTCCACCACTTCAAGAGGGCGATTACCCTGCTTGAAGCGTGCAATGGCAGAGGCACTGGGGTACTCCTGCTGCAGATGACCTAGGAGGTCATTATCCTCGAAGTCCCGAGGAACCCCGAGGAGGAGGACACTTACCTTACTTACCTTACGTTCGATCCTGACAAGGCGATGCATGCCAGGACCGAACGGATTTGACTTCTCCAGCTCCCCTTTGAAGTTGGAGAAGTCATCCTCCTTCTCCCACCCAAGCAGGAATTGGGTGGGCTCCCTCTTCAGGACTCTATACAGCTTTGAAGGCTGGATAGAGTCTAACGTACCTAAGATCTTTATGACCGAGGCCTTCCCACTTGTAGGGAGGACCTCAAGTCGTGCCACAGCACCGAAGGTAATTCTGCCCCCGGCGCCAGTGGTCTTCTTTGGGTGTGCATCCGCCTGATCGGACACACACCCAGTACCTAAAACATTAGGGGGGGTTGGACGGCCAGCCGCACGTTTGGGTTTCCCCACCGTGTGTACCAACCGTCCTCAAGGGCAACCTTATTTCCTGCCGTACCCACCGGGACGGCCTCAGGAGACGACACCCTGTTGGCATTAATTGACTTACCTAGGCTGGGTTTGGTACCACTAGACAAACCGCAAACACGTGGCGAGCCAGCATGCTGTGCGGTTGTGGTGGATACCAAACGATCAGAACCAGTTGCACCTGCAGCTCCCCCGACACCAGCCATAGGGGGAGCAGAGGAAGAAGTGTCTCCAGTGAGTGCTGAACCCACCTGGGAGGGTCCAGGCTTCGACTTCTCCTTCCTGCTTTCGCCTAGAAAATTAAAGACACCACTAGAATAGCCGGAAGCGCGTGGCGGTGAACCATGGCTCCGGCAATTCATCGTAGTGGCACACTGAACCGTCTTGTCCTTCTGGGAGAGCGAGGCGGAAACACCTCCACTTCTGAATAGTCTTCTTAGTGCAGACAGCTTGCGAGCAGATTTTGCAGACAACTGTTTCCTTGGTACTTTTGCACCAGTAGATTTTCGAGCCGTTTGTTTTGTTCTAGCCATATTTTATTATTTCAGACCGGGGGGGAAAAATTTATTAGTTAAGGGAGTTAAAAACCAACTAAGTAGACCTTCGGCATCGCTGCCTTTTCAGTCTCCATCACACACACGCCTCCCTACACACAACCACAAGTTAAGACTTACCGCCTTACCTGCCATCCAGAAATAATCTTCTCTAGGACCTCAGAGAGGCCTTTGAGAGATGATTCCTGGGCGTCGGAGAGCTCAGTCCGGAATCCTAAGCCATAGGCTAGCCTTATGGCTCGTCTTCTTACTTTTTTAAGCACGTCAACATGCTTATCCCTGTCCTCATAGAGGTACCAAGCGTGGACGCCATAGGTCAAGACGGGTAACACCATGGCGTTAAACACGCGGAACCAGGCACCTCTGCTCAAGCGGAAAGCACGCAACGCACCTAATCGCTGCATTGCACGCATTTTCGTACGTGCAATGTGATCATCAAACTTACCGGACGGCTTAAAGAGCACGCCCAAATAAGTCATCCGATCAACTGCAGCGATTGCTGACCCGCTCAGCAATAACCTAGGAACAAAATTAGTGTAACCCCTCGTCCTTTTACAGACTTTAAGGACACTGCACTTGTCCGCGCACATTCTCAGACCCCTACTCCCACACCAGTTTGCAAGTCCATCCACAGCAACCTGAAGCCTACGACACGCACACTCCGGTTTCATTGAGTGATCCCAGAGGATAATGTCGTCTGCATAGATTACCATTTCAGTACGAGCATTGACTGGCATAGGCGCAGTGGCCATAAACACATTGAATAGTGTCGGACTGAGCACAGAGCCCTGAGGGACCCCGCGAAGGACTGTTGCGACTTTAGAAAAGACCCCCTGATGCCGCACGACCTGCCTGCGAGATTCAAGAAACCCCGACAGCCAGCGCCTTAGACACGGAGAAACCCCACACGTGGCAAGGGAACTCCGGAGGCCGTCGTGCCACACCGAGTCAAAGGCCTTTTCAATGTCGAGACTAACTAAAATACCGCATTCCCTTTTCTGGAGGGCGTTCTTCATACCAGACGACACCTTGTGAAGGCAGTCCCCGCATGAGCGGCCCTCCCTGAAGCCCCATTGGAACTCAGGGAGGGCGTCTGCAACCATCAGCTCCTCCAGGAGCCTTTGGTGCATAATTCTTTCTAGGATTTTAGATATTGCGGGGAGCAAGGAAATGGGCCTATATCCCCCGGGGACATCATGTGGCTTCCCGGCTTTCCGATAAGGATTACCTCAGCCACTTTCCACCTGGAGGGAATCATCCCAAGTCGCAAGCTCCCGTTAAATAAAACCTTTAGTGCAGTGATTAACCGCGGCGGGGCCTTCTTAAAGATGGCCATCGGGATCCGATCCAAACCCGCCGCGGTGTTCTTACTTCGGGAGATTGCTGCCAGAATCTCCGCTTCAGTAATTTCGCCTGCATCGTTCCTTGATATGCCCAGCTGGCAGCGCTTGTCCCACGACAATATCTGCTGGACAGTATCAAAGGACGATGTCTCTACGAACTGACTTCCGTCAGTTCCCGAGATGCCATTGAGATGGGCTGAAAGTATTTCAACCACCTCAACCGGGTCCGAAGCGAGGGTTCCATCAGAGCGTTTAAGGCGCACTGACTTAGCCCCCCTTCTCCCCGACAGGCTCTTCAACTGCTTCCAGAAGTCCGGAAAGCGAGGGTCCACCCTTCGGCAGGCCCTCTCCCACCGCGAACTTTCGAGTTCGCGGATTTCTCTTCGGATCTCCCTCTGAAGCCGGCTAATCCAGCCACGAAACCAAACACGGTTCTCCTCGTAAACGCATTTGTCCCGTAGTCTGGATAGCCGGCGCTTGAACCTAATTTTATTTAAGATCCGGTGAGGGAGCGTGGAATGTGCCTGACCCTGCACTGAGTTTTGTTTGAAATTATCTCGCATGTAATCAGTCAGGGCAGCATTGATTCCATTATCAAGCGCCTCCAACTCACGTATGTTGGCGCAGGTATTCCCCACCAGAAGTGAGGGCAACCTGCTGGCCATGAAACTCTCCAGGTTAGCCCAGGAACCCACCCGGAGGTCAAAGTATCCTGGGACCCTTTGAGGAACTGGCTCACGGAGTTCGTGCAATAGAGGCAGATGGTCGCTCCCAATATCGGACAATAAAATAGTTTTACTAACCCAATTTAGAAGACCGGGACTGACCAGAGCAAGCCCTAGCCAGTCACGTCCTCCCCTCGCGTCGACGTGGTTTGGCTCGCTCGAAGTCCGGATTTCCAGCCCGAGGTCTTCAACCAGCGTCTTCAGAGCCAAACCATGCGAGTTGGTTACCCTGAAACCAAGATCTTGATGCTTGGCATTCAGGTCCCCAACAACCATGGCCTTCGGATGCTTTTCAAAGAACTCCCGTACGTGCCAGGAGCACGCCGTAAAGTTCTTCGAGTACATCCCACCTAGGTAAAATGTTAACTCGCCTATGCGAATTCTCACTTGGACGAATTCACACAAGCTACATGAACATATACCTGGACTCTGCAAGGCAAGGTAGGGCTTGTAGAAGAGGCTAGTTCCTGTGCCACATATTGACCCCTGTTTCCAGGGTATGTGACGACAGTTGTAGCCATCAACTACGTACGGACCCCCCCTTATCTTCGTTTCGTTGACCACCAGAATGTCCGCACTCGTGGTGGCCAACATCCTCTGAACGGCGTCCCTTTTCCCTTCCAGGGAACGCGCGTTCACCGATATGATGTTGAGCATCATATCGGTTCTTCGCCAAGGATCTTCTTGGCCTCGGCAACGTTGCAGTGTAGCATTTCATCTACACTGCAATTCATCTCCCTACAAAATTTTAATAGGGAAACGCATAATTGCACCGCAGGACTAATACTGTCCTGCGGTACACGCTCGCCAGGGGCTGAGTGCAATGGCATCTCCACGTATGGAGGACGCCTTTTCAGCCCCAGGTTGTGCCGGACGGCGCCGCCGTTAGCCGCCTCAGAAGGCATTGCCGGCTTAGGCAACCAAGCGGACTCGGAAGCTTTCACCTGCTTTGCCAACTTTGTCGGCGAAGGCTGCACCGACCCACACGCAGCATGGCTCACAGGTTCCACTGGCTTCGCCACCCAAACGGATTTGGAAGGTTTGGCCAGTATCGCCTGCTTGCCAGGTTTTGGCGCAGGGCGCGCGACATGTGGTTGTGTGTAGGGAGGCGTGTGTGTGATGGAGACTGAAAAGGCAGCGATGCCGAAGGTCTACTTAGTTAGTTTTTTTTAACTCCCTTAACTAATAAATTTTTTTCCCCCCCGGAATTTAGAGAATTTTTCAATGTCTGGACGTGGTAAAGGTGGCAAAGGAGGAAAGAGTGGTGCAAAACGATTTCGAAAGATATTAATTGACAATATACAAGGAATTACTAAGCCAGCAATAAGAAGACTATGTCGAAGAGGGGATGTTCGAAGAATTTCTAGAAAAATTTACGAGGAGACACGTTCTGTCCTTAAGATTTTTATTGAGCAAACTGTTCGTGATTGTATTTCCTTGCTCAGTCCGACACTATTCAATGTGTTTATGGCCACTGCGCCTATGCCAGTCAATGCTCGTACTGAAATGGTAATCTATGCAGACGACATTATCACTCAATGAAACCGGAGTGTGCGTGTCGTAGGCTTCAGGTTGCTGTGGATGGACTTGCAAACTGGTGTGGGAGTAGGGGTCTGAGAATGTGCGCGGACAAGTGCAGTGTCCTTAAAGTCTGTAAAAAAACGAGGGGTTACACTAATTTTGTTCCTAGGTTATTGCTGAGCGGGTCAGCAATCGCTGCAGTTGATCGGATGACTTATTTGGGCGTGCTCTTTAAGCCGTCCGGTAAGTTTGATGATCACATTGCACGTACGAAAATGCGTGCAATGCAGCGATTAGGTGCGTTGCGTGCTTTCCGCTTGAGCAGAGGTGCCTGGTTCCGCGTGTTTAACGCCATGGTGTTACCCGTCTTGACCTATGGCGTCCACGCTTGGTACCTCTATGAGGACAGGGATAAGCATGTTGACGTGCTTAAAAAAGTAAGAAGACGAGCCATAGGCTAGCCTATGGCTTAGGATTCCGGACTGAGCTCTCCGACGCCCAGGAATCATCTCTCAAAGGCCTCTCTGAGGTCCTAGAGAAGATTATTTCTGGATGGCAGGTAAGGCGGTAAGTCTTAACTTGTGGTTGTGTGTAGGGAGGCGTGTGTGTGATGGAGACTGAAAAGGCAGCGATGCCGAAGGTCTACTTAGTTAGTTTTTAACTGCCTCCCTTAACTAATAAATTTTTCCCCCCCGGAACTTGCAGAATGTTTGATCAATTATTGCAGCCAATTTATCAACATCACGGTCAGAAACGTAGCCATCAGCCCACGTTTCGGCTTTTTTCTTCTCAATGGATTTATAGTTTAGCAGACACATCGCTGTCCAGCGGTCCAGGAATGTCTGCCTGGCTTGGATGGCCGATGATGGTATGACTGAGAGTCTAAGTTGAAGTAGACACTTGAAAACCGCGAATTGTATCAAACCCTCAGGCCGTCTTTGTGTTGGCTCAACCCTCTTATCCCCATAAGTGATACCGATTGACGTGCCTACAAATTGACATAAGTTAGGCTGTGTGTGCTCAAGACTCAGGTCCTTCTTGAAAAAGACAATCTGATCTATCTCGACTTCGCAGGCTACACGTAACGTCTTGATGTATTCGTACAGAAAAGCAACAGCTAGGCCTTCATCCCATGAACTCGAATTTTCTATTTTCTCAGCTAATGAATATATAGGTGAATTTTCCATGTACGTAGTGTTGATGGAAACACCAAGCAGACTGTTTGCTATGTCTCCCCAATCTTCCTCACTTGGGGGGTTGTGGAACATCGTTACACCACATCTGACGATCATGCCATTCTCGCGTGGTGTCCTTTTTGATTTTGCAGTTCCAAACTTGATTAAGTCATATTGACCAATATTCTCGGACATATTACTGATTTTGAACTGCCGAAGTCTACTGGGCCTCAAAAACAGAGTGAGACCCAATCCCATCAGACCCTCACATATTCCCTGACTATCGAAAACCCGACACTTGGAAAGATCAAGAGGTTTAACCTCCTATCCAAGTCGCCAACTGCCTCCAAAGCTGCATACAGACTGCAGTTCGTCTGATTCTTCCCGGTGAATTGGCAAAACATGCTATTACAGAGGGTGCAAAGGCAGTTACTAAGTACACGAATACAAAATAACACTTTAAAAATAATTGTTTTATTTATTTGTTCTTTAAATAACTATATCAACAATCCAAATGCAACTAGTAATTGTCCCTTTGGCATTCGAGATCTCCGCAGCCTTTCTCCCGCAAACATCCAAGTTCTTAAAACACGTCTGCCTCCTTATCGCTCGGAGAAACATGGATGCAAGCGAATCTTCTTGGCTAAGACAGAGGATCTCTGGTACAATCATGCGCGGCAACACGCAAGCTATTCTTTTGACCGGGATCTGATCGTTCTCTGTTTTTTCTTTAATTAGTTCACTAGTAATTTAGTCTGTAATCTCGAAAAATTCATCAATTTAAGCAATAGTTACAATTATTTGATGGTGCTGATAAAATATTATTTTAAAAATATTTAATTTTTTAATTTTAAAAATGATGAGCAAAAAATTTTCGGAATGATACTTTTTCTCGAAAAAATTCGGAATAATGTTGTTTAACTATATAATACAAAAATAACTAGGTCTGAAATAAAAAAAATATGGCTAGAACTAAACAAACTGCTCGAAAATCTACTGGAGCAAAAGTTCCAAGGAAACAATTGTCTGCAAAATCTGCTCGCAAGTCTGTTTCACAATTTGGAGGGGTAAAGAAACCTCATCGATTTCGACCTGGAGTTGTTGCAATGCGAGAAATTAGACGATATCAAAAGAGCACTGATTTGTTACTACGAAAACTTCCATTCCAGAGACTCGTGAGAGAACTGCTCAGTTTATCAAAACTGATTTGCGTTTTCAATCGTCAGCGATTGTCGCTCTCCAAGAAGCGGCAGAGAGTTACCTAGTTGGATTTTTGAAGATAGTAATTTGTGCGCAATTCACGGAAAAAGAGTAACTATAATGCCAAACGATATGCATTTATCGAGAAGAATTCGAGGTGAAAAAACATAATTTGTATTTTAAATAAAAATGATTTATTGTTTGGATAATTCTGAGATAATTTTTAAATTTTTTGTTGAAGTTTGTAGAAAATGTAATGTTGCACCTCGTTTAGATAAAAAGAGGATACTAGTTGTGTATTTTAGAAAATATATAATTAAAAATTGTTTAATACGGATTTGTTGGATAATTAATATATAGCAGGAAAACAAACAAAAACCTATAACCATGAACAAGCTATAGTGAACAAAAATAAAAACTGAACATGCTTTTTCTTATAAATTTACAATTGGACAATATTGCAAATATGTCTCAAATTTATTTTTAACATAGATTAAAGTATTTTACATTTTTTTAGTTTTTTTTAATAAATATATATTTATGCCCGTTTTTATGATATCGAAAATTTAAAACCAAAAAAATACTGAACAAATTTAAATTACTTATATATATCAAAAAAAAGGTTTTATTTTTTAAAATTCGTTCAAATTCAATCATTTGTAACCTCTCTACATAGCCAATCATTGAACATTTGAAGAAAAAGGCAGAATAATTGGCATGTATAAATCTGGAAAAACATACAGAGAAATACAAGATATCACGAAAAAGTATGCTTGGCACGATATTGCAAATTATCAAAAGCTATTCAAATAAGTGCTTGACGGACAAAAAAGTTGGGTCTGGTTGACCATTCATTGCTCAATCGTCAAAAATATTTTAAATTAAAGAGGCTTGAAAAGTGGATGTCAATTTCAACTGTTTTTAATTTACTAAAACATTTACAGAAAAAAAAGAAATCAGTAACAGCTCAAACAATAAGAAATACCACGAAAAAATTGGTCTGAATGCATATCCGCCCACGAAAAGACCACTTCTTACCAAAAACCCTAAACTTCAATGATTAAAGCTATGCCAAACATGCAATATGCTCTCAAAATATTTCGGGAGCGAGTTATTTTAAGTGATGAAAGTAAATTTAATATGTAAAATAATGATGTAAGAACTTTAGTATGGAGAAATCGCAAGGAAAAATATTTAACAAGCAATCTTACAAAAACAATAAAATTCGGTAAAGGAACTATCATGAATTATCATGCCATAATCAATATTGGATTCATTAATTTGGTTTTGATAAAAGAGAAGATTGGTGGAGCTTTGTATGTTAACATATTAACGAATAATATGATCTCATTTCTGAACAAAATCGAACATAAAGATCCTAGTTTCCAACAAGACAATGATCTGAAACATACTTCGGCAATAGCAAAGAGCTTTTTTCAAGTAAATAATATCGAATTACTACTATGGCCAACACAATGCCCAGATTTAAACCCTATAGAGAATGTTTGGGCCTTTATTAAAGAAAAAATCAAAGGAAGAGAATTTTTGAAAAAGGAACATTTATTTGCAAAAATATCATCCATTTGGAATTAACTCAAAATAGAATACGCAAAAAGTCTTATTAATAGCATGCCAGGCCGAATACTAGATGTAATTAGAGCTAATGGAGGACATAATAGATATTAAATAAATTTGTTCATTTTTTGGGTTCTGAATTATGAATGAATGGAAAACTGTATAAATATAATATTTTTTAGACAAACTAAAAAATAAAGCAAAACTTTATTTAATTTTTTTAAATCAATAGAAGTTATTTTTTAAATATTGTTTCATAGTAAATTCATGAGAAAATGCTTTTTCAGTTTTTATTTTTGTTCACTGTATATATTTACTATTTTTTGGGATAATTTAGCCTAAGTAAATAAATTATATTGGACTAAAAAAATATTTCGCCAATGATAAAATAACACAGTATTGCGATATTTTATCTATAATTACTTCTAAATGTTTATTCGTTGATTGTGTTTGAAATTTTTTTGAAATTCGTTAAAAAAACTTAACTGGTTGATCTATTGTATTTCGAAAACAATATTACAAAATAACAGTGCATTATTCAAATAATTAATTTAAAGTTAGGAAGTTGGTTTAGGAGTTTCTGCAGTTTTGCGAATCATAAATCCACCAGATGAAATAATAGCTTTCTGAGTTAATTCTTTTAATTCGTCGTCATTTCCAATTGCAACGACAATGTGACGTGGTTTAATTCTTCTTTTTCCACATTTTACTGCTGTATTTCCAGCAAGTTCAAGCATTTCAGCCACAGCATATTCCAATACTGCGCACATATATACTGCGGCAGGAATTCCTACTCGCATTCGGGTTTCATGACGGAGACACCGGTGAATGCGTCCAACTGGAAACTGTAACCCGGCCCGAACGGATTTGCTTTTAGCCTTTGACCGTACTTTTCCTCCTTTTCCTCTTGAAGACATTATACTCTGCTAACTATTTTTTATTTACATAATAAAAAAATGGCATTCCGAAATTTAGCTGAAAATTTTTTTCTAGTCAAAAAAATTCGGAATAATGTTGTTTAACTATATAAAACAAAAATAACTCGTCTGAATCAGTTCTGCCTGAAATAAAAAAATATGGCTAGTACCAAACAAGTTTTAATTAAAATTATCTTAATATTTAGTTACTCAATTATTAATAGAAAACATAATAAATTTTTGCACGTGTGAGCACTCTTTTGACATACCTTGTTGTCCTGTTACATTATTTGGTCAATCTTTATTTTTTTATTTAATTGGATTAGAAGGAATATTTTGCAGAAAAGTTCCAAGGAAACAATTGTCTGCAAAATCTGCTCGCAAGTCTGTTTCACAATTTGGAGGGGTAAAGAAACCTCATCGATTTCGACCTGGAGTTGTTGCAATGCGAGAAATTAGACGATATCAAAAGAGCACTGATTTGTTACTACGAAAACTTCCATTCCAGAGACTCGTGAGAGAAACTGCTCAGTTTATCAAAACTGATTTGCGTTTTCAATCGTCAGCGATTGTCGCTCTCCAAGAAGCGGCAGAGAGTTACCTAGTTGGAATTTTTGAAGATAGTAATTTGTGCGCAATTCACGGAAAAAGAGTAACTATAATGCCAAACGATATGCATTTATCGAGAAGAATTCGAGGTGAAAAAACATAATTTGTATTTTAAATAAAAAATGATTTATTGTTTGGATAATTCTGAGATAATTTTTAAATTTTTTGTTGAAGTTTGTAGAAAATGTAATGTTGCACCTCGTTTAGATAAAAAGAGGATACTAGTTGTGTATTTTAGAAAATATATAATTAAAAATTGTTTAATACGGATTTGTTGGATAATTAATATATAGCAGGAAAACAAACAAAAACCTATAACCATGAACAAGCTATAGTGAACAAAAATAAAAACTGAACATGCTTTTTCTTATAAATTTACAATTGGACAATATTGCAAATATGTCTCAAATTTATTTTTAACATAGATTAAAGTATTTTACATTTTTTTAGTTTTTTTTAATAAATATATATTTATGCCCGTTTTTATGATATCGAAAATTTAAAACCAAAAAAATACTGAACAAATTTAAATTACTTATATATATCAAAAAAAAGGTTTTATTTTTTAAAATTCGTTCAAATTCAATCATTTGTAACCTCTCTACATAGCCAATCATTGAACATTTGAAGAAAAAGGCAGAATAATTGGCATGTATAAATCTGGAAAAACATACAGAGAAATACAAGATATCACGAAAAAGTATGCTTGGCACGATATTGCAAATTATCAAAAGCTATTCAAATAAGTGCTTGACGGACAAAAAAGTTGGGTCTGGTTGACCATTCATTGCTCAATCGTCAAAAATATTTTAAATTAAAGAGGCTTGAAAAGTGGATGTCAATTTCAACTGTTTTTAATTTACTAAAACATTTACAGAAAAAAAAGAAATCAGTAACAGCTCAAACAATAAGAAATACCACGAAAAAATTGGTCTGAATGCATATCCGCCCACGAAAAGACCACTTCTTACCAAAAACCCTAAACTTCAATGATTAAAGCTATGCCAAACATGCAATATGCTCTCAAAATATTTCGGGAGCGAGTTATTTTAAGTGATGAAAGTAAATTTAATATGTAAAATAATGATGTAAGAACTTTAGTATGGAGAAATCGCAAGGAAAAATATTTAACAAGCAATCTTACAAAAACAATAAAATTCGGTAAAGGAACTATCATGAACTATCATGCCATAATCAATATTGGATTCATTAATTTGGTTTTGATAAAAGAGAAGATTGGTGGAGCTTTGTATGTTAACATATTAACGAATAATATGATCTCATTTCTGAACAAAATCGAACATAAAGATCCTAGTTTCCAACAAGACAATGATCTGAAACATACTTCGGCAATAGCAAAGAGCTTTTTTCAAGTAAATAATATCGAATTACTACTATGGCCAACACAAAGCCCAGATTTAAACCCTATAGAGAATGTTTGGGCCTTTATTAAAGAAAAAATCAAAGGAAGAGAATTTTTGAAAAAGGAACATTTATTTGCAAAAATATCATCCATTTGGAATTAACTCAAAATAGAATACGCTAAAAGTCTTATTAATAGCATGCCAGGCCAAATACTAGATGTAATTAGAGCTAATGGAGGACATAATAGATATTAAATAAATTTGTTCATTTTTTGGGTTCTGAATTATGAATGAATGGAAAACTGTATAAATATAATATTTTTTAGACAAAAATAAAGCAAAACTTTATTTAATTTTTTTAAATCAATAGAAGTTATTTTTTAAATATTGTTTCATAGTAAATTCATGAGAAAATGCTTTTTCAGTTTTTATTTTTGTTCACTGTATATATTTACTATTTTTTGGGATAATTTAGCCTAAGTAAATAAATTATATTGGACTAAAAAAATATTTCGCCAATGATAAAATAACACAGTATTGCGATATTTTATCTATAATTACTTCTAAATGTTTATTCGTTGATTGTGTTTGAAATTTGTTTGAAATTCGTTAAAAAAACTTAACTGGTTGATCTATTGTATTTCGAAAACAATATTACAAAATAACAGTGCATTATTCAAATAATTAATTTAAAGTTAGGAAGTTGGTTTAGGAGTTTCTGCAGTTTTGCGAATCATAAATCCACCAGATGAAATAATAGCTTTCTGAGTTAATTCTTTTAATTCGTCGTCATTTCCAATTGCAACGACAATGTGACGTGGTTTAATTCTTCTTTTTCCACATTTTACTGCTGTATTTCCAGCAAGTTCAAGCATTTCAGCCACAGCATATTCCAATACTGCGCACATATATACTGCGGCAGGAATTCCTACTCGCATTCGGGTTTCATGACGGAGACACCGGTGAATGCGTCCAACTGGAAACTGTAACCCGGCCCGAACGGATTTGCTTTTAGCCTTTGACCGTACTTTTCCTCCTTTTCCTCTTGAAGACATTATACTCTGCTAACTATTTTTTATTTACATAATAAAAAAATGGCATTCCGAAATTTAGTTGAAAATTTTTTTCTAGTCAAAAAAATTCGGAATAATGTTGTTTAACTATATAAAACAAAAATAACTCGTCTGAATCAGTTCTGCCTGAAATAAAAAAATATGGCTAGTACCAAACAAGTTTTAATTAAAATTATCTTAATATTTAGTTACTCAATTATTAATAGAAAACATAATAAATTTTTGCACGTGTGAGCACTCTTTTGACATACCTTGTTGTCCTGTTACATTATTTGGTCAATCTTTATTTTTTTATTTAATTGGATTAGAAGGAATATTTTGCAGATGTAGTTTCTTTTAATTAATAAATTATCTGAAATTTCATCATTTTGTAATATTTGCGAGTTTATTCTTTCAATCTGTTTATATCGCTTATTTGAAATCTTCTCATTTATCTTTATTCATTGAATTTCACCTTATTTTTTGATAGAAAGTTCTATTCTTTATATTCTTATTGCAAAATTTTATTTATTTGTTCCCGGATTTGGCGATCTTGTATTTTAGCGCCCTAAAATCTAAAATGATCAATTTCTAACAAATTTTAATCATTATTGTTATATTTTTTTTTCTAGATTTTTTTAAACTGAACACGAATTTAATTATTGCTATATTATTTTTATAAATTATTATGTCACAGGCCTAGGGTGTACCGAGCCTAGCTGGTTATACTTTCGGACTTGGAAAAAAATTCAAAAAAAATATTTGAATTCTATCTCAAAATCTATTTTGTCAAGATAAATATTATAAAATGACAAATAACAGAACAGAATTTTTTATTGTAAAGAACAAGAGACTGGTACAGAAATATTTTTGACCAACAAAATTTCGGAATGATACTTTTTTATTATATAAATTTTTTCCCTTCAGAACTTGGACGCAAATGGAATGGAAAGTTTTATTGCAAGGTTGTCCCAGCCGAATGGGGAGCGGTGGTTCCGGGCTTTCGAGGTGCGGACACAGACGTCTAGCCTACCTGCCGCTCTTTCAAGTAACCGGCCGTCCCGATTGGTCACGCGACAACCAAATGCCGTGTGTTTGGAGTTTAGATCACCGATGAGGAGGCAATGATTTGAGCTGACAAAGAAGTCTTCGATAAGACCGATGCATGGAGCAAGGTTTTTGCAATATATTCCGCCCACTTTTAACCAAAAGCGCTGGGTTTTAATCTCTAGCGAGATAAATTCGCATAGGTTCCGTTCGATAGTCTTGAGGTTACGTGTCTTGAGATTTTGCAGGTAGTAGATAGTCGTCCCAGTCCCAGGCGTAGAGTTATTTCTCCATTTCAGGTCAAGGAGCAGTATCCTGGCAATTCGAAGCATTGACCTTCTTTCAGCTTAGACTCGTTGACGACGATTAAGTCAGGATGGCCGCTGTTTACCATCTCAACGAAGTCGAGGTGCCGTCTCTTGACAGATCGGGCATTCACAGCGATGATTTTTAGTGGCGTGGTCATTTTGCTGGCGAGCTCCTCTCTGATAGGAGCTCTTCTAGCTTCTTGGGTTTGACTCCCAGTTTCAGCAGTGCGTCGACACAGCGTTGGTAAAATTCCAACAGAGCATCCTTGTTGTGAGAGTCTACCTTCGCCTGCGTTTTGGCCTGCTGAGTACCGTTCCTTATTGGGCTGACGGGCCTCGGTTTCACAGCCTCGGCGACAGGGGCCTGCATGCTCTGCGCACCAACCTCAACGACTTGCGTCGTCTGGGTATGGGCGTCCGCCACACACGGGGTTATTAGCGGCCGTACTTTCCAGATAGGCGTGACCGGCTTAGCTTTTACCATTACCATGCGGGTTGGGTTAGGAGACCGAGGCATTGCTTCTGCGCGGGCGGCCCATTTAGCTGCTGTTGCAGCTTTGGCCGTCGGGCATCCACCATACGAAGCGAGGTGGCCGGGGCGGTCACAATTGATACAATGCCGACCACAGGGCTCCACTAGACTTTGTTTGCTGCCTGGGCATTCCCTTCGGTCGTGGTCCTTGCCGCAGTATAAGCACCGGGCTTTTTCTTGACAGTTACGGGACAGGTGTCCGAATCTCTGACAATGGAAACATCGGACGACAGGAGGCCTGAACCATTCACAGGTGATAAGGCAGAAACCAGCTGTGATTCCGGTGCGGATCAAAGAAGTAGCTTCAGCTCGTGAGTCAAGCGTCAGCTTAGCAACTGGGATGTCGAGACCATCTCGCGTGAATCGCTCGAGAACGAACACCGAACTGAGGGTTTCCTTCAGGTGCAGCTCTAGGTCCCGATTGGAGATCCATCGCGGAATCCCCTTTAGGACTAGTGCTGACTTTTGCGGAGTAACTAAGGCAAGTTTATGGCCGCCTTCGCCAAACGGGTTCAATCTTGCAAGCTCAGCCGAGAATGCATCAGCATCTCCGGGGCTCCTGAACTCAAGAGTGAAGGAGCCTGAGCGTTGTAATGTAATCCGTGCTTTGGAGGCAGTTGGCGACTTGGATAGGAGGTTAAACCTCTTGATCTTTCCAAGTGCCGGGTTATTAATGCTCAGAGTGAATGTGAGGCCTGAGCTGTTAAGGTCAGACCTCGGGGGTTCGGTGGATTCTTCAACTTTGGGGGGCTCTCCTTGAACCATCTGGACCGTCGGGGCACCTCCACTTCGACATAGATTTCTTATTGCAGACAATTGTTCGGTGGAATCTTCTTCAACTTTGATGGAAACATGTTGAACCGTCTGATCCGTCAGAACACTCCCACTTCGACATAGGTTTCTTATTGTAGACAATTGTTTCCTTGGAACTTTTGTTCTTTTTTGTCCTTCAGTGTTTGCTTTTGCGTTTTCTTTTGAGTTTTTCTTAGGTGCCATTCCGAAGGACATTGACATTGCAAGTTTTTGGGAGGAAAAATTTATTAGTTAAGGGAGGCAGTTAAAAACTAACTAAGTAGACCTTCGGCATCGCTGCCTTTTCAGTCTCCATCACACACACGCCTCCCTACACACAACCACAAGTTAAGACTTACCGCCTTACCTGCCATCCAGAAATAATCTTCTCTAGGACCTCAGAGAGCCTTTGAGGGATGATTCCTGGGCGTCGGAGAGCTCAGTCCGGAATCCTAAGCCATAGGCTAGCCTTATGGCTCGTCTTCTTACTTTTTTAAGCACGTCAACATGCTTATCCCTGTCCTCATAGAGGTACCAAGCGTGGACGCCATAGGTCAAGACGGGTAACACCATGGCGTTAAACACGCGGAACCAGGCACCTCTGCTCAAGCGGAAAGCACGCAACGCACCTAATCGCTGCATTGCACGCATTTTCGTACGTTGTCATGAAGTTTGAGATCCCTTTCAAGAACTGTCGGAAGAGTGGATCTAGGTCTTCCACGATATTTGTCTCCATGTTCGGAGAAATAATCGTCCATTGCCCGATTGGCCGGAGCTCTGGGGTCCACTCGCAAATAATTCTCTAAATAAACATAATTATAAACAGATGCAAAAAAATAAAATATTAGAAAAAAATAAATTTTTCAAACGATATAACTCTAATTTACTGTATAAATATACTTTTTGTTATTTCAACAAGATTTCTTACCAATTAAAAAAGCAATCGTAGTATTTCACCGTCGTTTGGTAGCTAGTTAGTATATTTATGAAATTGCTAATTTTTATCTGGTTAATTTGTAAGGAATATCAATGTATTTTATTAAAAAAATTATGTATAATTTATCCACCAAATCCGTAAATTGTCCTACCTTGACGTTTCAAGGCATTAACAACGTCCATTGCGATAACAGTTTTTCTTTTGGCATGTTCAGTATAGGAAATACAATCACGAACAGTTTGCTCAATAAAAATCTTAAGGACAGAACGTGTCTCCTCGTAAATTTTTCTAGAAATTCTTCGAACATCCCCTCTTCGACATAGTCTTCTTATTGCTGGCTTAGTAATTCCTTGTATATTGTCAATTAATATCTTTCGAAATCGTTTTGCACCACTCTTTCCTCCTTTGCCACCTTTACCACGTCCAGACATTGAAAAATTCTCTAAATTCCGGGGGGGAAAAAAATTTATTAGTTAAGGGAGTTAAAAAAAACTAACTAAGTAGACCTTCGGCATCGCTGCCTTTTCAGTCTCCATCACACACACGCCTCCCTACACACAACCACAAGTTAAGACTTACCGCCTTACCTGCCATCCAGAAATAATCTTCTCTAGGACCTCAGAGAGGCCTTTGAGGGATGATTCCTGGGCGTCGGAGAGCTCAGTCCGGAATCCTAAGCCATAGGCTAGCCTTATGGCTCGTCTTCTTACTTTTTTAAGCACGTCAACATGCTTATCCCTGTCCTCATAGAGGTACCAAGCGTGGACGCCATAGGTCAAGACGGGTAACACCATGGCGTTAAACACGCGGAACCAGGCACCTCTGCTCAAGCGGAAAGCACGCAACGCACCTAATCGCTGCATTGCACGCATTTTCGTACGTGCAATGTGATCATCAAACTTACCGGACGGCTTAAAGAGCACGCCCAAATAAGTCATCCGATCAACTGCAGCGATTGCTGACCCGCTCAGCAATAACCTAGGAACAAAATTAGTGTAACCCCTCGTTTTTTTACAGACTTTAAGGACACTGCACTTGTCCGCGCACATTCTTAGACCCCTACTCCCACACCAGTTTGCAAGTCCATCCACAGCAACCTGAAGCCTACGACACGCACACTCCGGTTTCATTGAGTGATAATGTCGTCTGCATAGATTACCATTTCAGTACGAGCATTGACTGGCATAGGCGCAGTGGCCATAAACACATTGAATAGTGTCGGACTGAGCAAGGAGCCCTGAGGGACCCCGCGAAGGACTGTTGCGACTTTAGAAAAGACCCCCTGATGCCGCACGACCTGTCTGCGAGATTCAAGAAACCCCGACAGCCAGCGCCTTAGACACGGAGAAACCCCACACGTGGCAAGGGAACTCCGGAGGCCGTCGTGCCACACCGAGTCGAAGGCCTTTTCAATGTCGAGACTAACTAAAATACCGCATTCCCTTTTCTGGAGGGCGCTCTTCATACTAGACGACACCTTGTGAAGGCAGTCCCCGCATGAGCGGCCCTCCCTGAAGCCCCATTGGAACTCAGGGAGGGCGTCTGCCACCATCAGCTCCTCCAGGAGCCTTTGGTGCATAATTCTTTCTAGGATTTTAGATATCGCGGGGAGCAAGGAAATGGGCCTATATCCCCCGGGGACATCATGTGGCTTCCCGGGTTTTCCGATAAGGATCACCTCAGCTACTTTCCACCTGGAAGGAATCATCCCAAGTCGCAAGCTCCCGTTAAATAAAACCTTTAGCGCAGTGATTAACCGCGGCGGGGCCTTCTTAAAGATGGCCATCGGGATCCGATCCAAGCCCGCCGCGGTGTTCTTACTTCGGGAGATTGCTGCCAGAATCTCCGCTTCAGTAATTTCGCCTGCATCGTCCATTGATATATCCAGCTGGCAGCGCTTGTCCCACGACAATATCTGCTGGACAGTATCAAAGGACGATGTCTCTACGAACTGACTTCCGTCAGTTCCCGAGATGTCATTGAGATGGGCTGAAAGTATTTCAACCACCTCAACCGGGTCCGAAGCGAGGGTTCCATCAGAGCGTTTAAGGCGCACTGACTTAGCCCCCCTTCTCCCCGACAGGCTCTTCAACTGCTTCCAGAAGTCCGGAAAGCGAGGGTCCACCCTTCGGCAGGCCCTCTCCCACCGCGAACTTTCGAGTTCGCGGATTTCTCTTCGGATCTCCCTCTGAAGCCGGCTAATCCAGCCACGAAACCAAACACGGTTCTCCTCGTAAATGCATTTGTCCCGTAGTCTGGATAGCCGGCGCTTGAACCTAATTTTATTTAAGATCCGGTGAGGGAGCGTGGAATGTGACTGACCCTGCACTGAGTTCTGTTTGAAATTATCTCGCATGTAATCAGTCAGGGCAGCATTGATTCCATTATCAAGCGCCTCCAACTCACGTATGTTGGCGCAGGTATTCCCCACCAGAAGTGAGGGCAACCTGCTGGCCATGAAACTCTCCAGGTTAGCCCAGGAACCCACCCGGAGGTCAAAGTATCCTGGGACCCTTTGAGGAACTGGCTCACGGAGTTCGTGCAATAGAGGCAGATGGTCGCTCCCAATATCGGGCAATAAAATAGTTTTACTAACCCAATTTAGAAGACCGGGACTGACCAGAGCAAGCCCTAGCCAGTCACGTCCTCCCCTCGTGTCGACGTGGTTTGGCTCGCTCGAGGTCCGGATTTCCAGCCCGAGTTCTTCAATCAGCGTCTTCAGAGCCAAACCATGCGAGTTGGTTACCCTGAAGCCAAGATCTTGATGCTTGGCATTCAGGTCCCCAACAACCATGGCCTTCGGATGCTTTTCAAAGAACTCCCGTACGTGCCAGGAGCACGCCGTAAAGTTCTTCGAGTACATCCCTCCTAGGTAAAATGTAAGCTCACCTATGCGAATTCTCACTTGGAGGAATTCACATAGGCTACATAAACATAAACCTGAACTTTGTAGGGGAAGGTACGGCTTGTAGAAGAGGCTAGTTCCCGTGCCACATATTGACCCGTCTTTCCAGGGTATGTGACGACAGTTGTAGCCATCAACTACGTACGGACCCCCCCTTATCTTCGTTTCGTTGACCACCAGAATGTCCGCACTCGTGGTGGCCAACATCCTCTGAACGGCGTCCCTTTTCCCTTCCAGGGAACGCGCGTTCACCGATATGATGTTGAGCATCATATCGGTTCTTCGCCAAGGATCTTCTTGGCCTCGGCAACGTTGCAGTGTAGCATTTCATCTACACTGCAATTCATCTCCCTACAAAATTTTAATAGGGAAACGCATAATTGCACCACAGGACTAATACTGTCCTGCGGTACGCGCTCGCCAGGGGCTGAGTGCAATGGCATCTCCACGTATGGAGGACGCCTTTTCAGCCCCACGTTGTGCCGGACGGTGCCGCCGTTAGCCGCCTCGGAAGGCATTGCCGGCTTAGGCAACCAAGCGGACTCGGAAGCTTTCGCCTGCTTTGCCAACTTTGTCGGCGAAGGCTGCACCGACCCACACGCAGGATGGCTCACAGGTTCCACTGGCTTCGCCACCCTAGCGGGTTTGGAAGGTTTGGCCAGTATCGCCTGCTTGTCAGGTTTTGGGGCAGGGGGCGCGACGCGAGGCGGGCGCCTTACCTTTGGGATTACATCCCCACCTACCTTTCGGGTTGCCTCCTTAAACTTGGGGCAACCTCTGAAGTTGGCAGTGTGTCCTAACTTACTGCAGTTGACACACTGCCTCTCCTTGGATGGTGAGGGGCACGTCTTGCGATCATGCTCTCCACCGCAGATAAGGCACTTAGCCTTATCCGGGCACTTCGTAGAGATGTGCCCGAACCCCTGACACCGAAAGCATTGGGTTGCTTTCGGGCGGGGCCAGGCAGCTCGGATCCTAATGTAGCCGATCCTGGTACCAAGAAGTACCAGGCGCTCGGCTTCTGCAGGAGATCCCAGTGTTAGCTCCGCCACTTCAAGAGGGCGATTACCCTGCTTGAAGCGTGCAATGGCAGAGGCACTGGGGTACTCCTGCTGCAGGTGATCTAGGAGGTCATTATCCTCGAAGTCCCGAGGAACCCCGAGGAGGAGGACACTTACCTTTCTTACCTTACGTTCGATCCTGACTAGGCGATGCATGCCAGGACCGAACGGATTTGACTTCTCCAACTCCCCTTTGAAGTTGGAGAAGTCATCCTCCTTCTCCCACCCAAGCAGGAATTGGGTGGGCTCCCTCTTCAGGACTCTATACAGCTTTGAGGGCTGGATAGAGTCCAAGACACCTAAAATTTTTATGACCGAGGCCTTCCCACTAATAGGGAGGACCTCAAGTCGTGCCACAGCACCAAAGGTAATTCTACCCCCGGCGCCAGTGGTCTTCTTTGGGTGTGCATCCACCTGAGCGGACACACACCCAGTACCTAAAACATTAGGGGGGGTTGGACGGCCGGCAACACGTTTGGGTTTCCCCACCGTGTGCCAACCGTCCTCGGGTGAAACCTTATTTCCTGCCGAGGAAGAAGAGTCTCCAGTGAGTGCTGAACCCACGTGGGAGGGTCCAGGCTTCTTCTTCCTTTCCTCGTAAATTTTTCCAGAAATTCTTCGAACACCCCCTCTTCGACATAGTCTTCTTATTGCTGGCTTAGTAATTCCTTGTATATTGTCAATTAATATCTTTCGAAATCGTTTTGCACCACTCTTTCCTCCTTTGCCACCTTTACCACGTCCAGACATTAGGAAAAATTAGCTCTAATTACATCTAGTATTTGGCCTGGCATGCTATTAATAAGACTTTTAGCGTATTCTATTTTGAGTTAATTCCAAATGGATGATATTTTTGCAAATAAATGTTCCTTTTTCAAAAATTCTCTTCCTTTGATTTTTTCTTTAATAAAGGCCCAAACATTCTCTATAGGGTTTAAATCTGGGCTTTGTGTTGGCCATAGTAGTAATTCGATATTATTTACTTGAAAAAAGCTCTTTGCTATTGCCGAAGTATGTTTCAGATCATTGTCTTGTTGGAAACTAGGATCTTTATGTTCGATTTTGTTCAGAAATGAGATCATATTATTCGTTAATATGTTAACATACAAAGCTCCACCAATCTTCTCTTTTATCAAAACCAAATTAATGAATCCAATATTGATTATGGCATGATAGTTCATGATAGTTCCTTTACCGAATTTTATTGTTTTTGTAAGATTGCTTGTTAAATATTTTTCCTTGCGATTTCTCCATACTAAAGTTCTTACAGTAATGTTCTTAAAGAGGATGTACTCAAAAATATTAAAGAAGAAATGCAAAAGCGTATTGGAAGACTATCGGAAACTAAACTAAATGCAGTCAATCTATTTAGAGCAATTAATGAGCATGCTCTATCGCTGATTAACTATTATATCGGTCTACTCGATCTGGAACCATCTTGTTTCGAAGAAATGGACAAGTTTGTCAGAAAGCTGTTGGCTGATTTGAAAATTCACATGAAGCCAGCCTGTAAAGAAAGACTGTATCTGCCAAGAGATACACTTGGAAGGGGACTTGTATCAGTTACCTTTAAGGCGGAAAAAATGCTGTTGGACTTCAAAACCAATTTGGAAAGGCGAAAGTTAATCTCCTTGAGAAAAGCAGCAATTTTGTGGGCCGAACAGAAAAGGAAAACCCATATGGCCACAATCACAGAATTCCTGCATTGTAAATATGGAACAACCACACTCGATGAGATTGAATCACTACGTGACTTGCAGATAGAGTCACTGTTGCTTAGTATTAAAAAGAAAGGTTGCATTCGAAGCTATTTGAGTCGCTTGAGAATAATACTTTTGATATCCCAACATCTTCAACATGGCTAAAGAAAGGGAATATATCTCCTAAATCTGAGGCAATGTTCTCTTTTCTTCAAGACAGAAACGTCTTTTTCAGAAACTCTGATGAAAAATGCCCACATTGTAAATCCTCGCCTAAAACCGTGGACCATCTTGCGACGCGATGCAGTAGAATGCTAAATTCAGATTATACCAGAAGGCATAACGAGATTGTGAGGTGTGTTCACATGCACTTGTGTCGGAGATTTGGAATGAAGAAGTCCAAGAGACTGAAAAACCACTCCGTGCAGTGTATAATGTCGAATAGCTCTGCGGAAATTCGGGTCGATACTACAATTCCAACTGAACTAAAAATACAATATAACAAGCCTGATATTCCTGTATGACAAGAAGGAAAATTTGATATGGATCATTGAAGTGGGTGTTACCTCGATAGATAATTTGAAATCGGTGGAAGTGGAAAAAAATGCATAAATACGACATTCTAGCCAGTGAATTACAATTAATTCACAAGGCTAAGGTAAAGATTGTACCGATTGTCCTCACGTGGGATGGGATAGTCTCTAATTCTTCAGAAAATATATGGACCTTCTTAAAATCAAAGAAAGTGTGCAAGCATACATCCAGACTGTTGGTTTGAAAAAAACAATGGAAAGCATGATAGTAGAACACAAATTTGGCTTCGAAAATATGTCTACCTCAGGTAACTCATTTGACGAAGGACGGAAATCGGTGAAGAGACGGCGAGATTCTGTAGTTTCCGCCGATGAAGGAAACAACTCCGAAGTGGGAACAGATAGCGGGAAGAGGATTCCGAGAGTAAACTTGGCGGAGCAAACTAATATGGAAAAGGAAAGTTAATTAGTTAATTAATTAAATTTCAAAATTGTGGATTTATTATTTTTGAATATCACTATTTTACATATTAAATTTACTTTCATCACTTAAAATAACTCGCTCCCGAAATATTTTGAGAGCATATTGCATGTTTGGCATAGCTTTAATCATTGAAGTTTAGGGTTTTTGGTAAGAAGTGGTCTTTTCGTGGGCGGATATGCATTCAGACCAATTTTTTCGTGGTATTTCTTATTGTTTGAGCTGTTACTGATTTCTTTTTTTTCTGTAAATGTTTTAGTAAATTAAAAACAGTTGAAATTGACATCCACTTTTCAAGCCTCTTAATTTAAAATATTTTTGACGATTGAGCAATGAATGGTCAACCAGACCCAACTTTTTTGTCCGTCAAGCACTTATTTGAATAGCTTTTGATAATTTGCAATATCGTGCCAAGCATACTTTTTCGTGATATCTTGTATTTCTCTGTATTTTTCCAGATTTTACATGCCAATTATTCTGCCTTTTTCTTCAAATGTTCAATGATTGGCTATGTAGAGAGGTTACAAATGATTGAATTTGAACGAATTTTAAAAAATAAAACCTTTTTTTTGATATATATAAGTAATTTAAATTTGTTCAGTATTTTTTTGGTTTTAAATTTTCGATATCATAAAAACGGGCATAAATATATATTTATTAAAAAAAACTAAAAAAATGTAAAATACTTTAATCTATGTTAAAAATAAATTTGAGACATATTTGCAATATTGTCCAATTGTAAATTTATAAGAAAAAGCATGTTCAGTTTTATTTTTGTTCACTATAGCTTGTTCATGGTTATAGGTTTTTGTTTGTTTTCCTGCTATATATTAATTATCCAACAAATCCGTATTAAACAATTTTTAATTATATATTTTCTAAAATACACAACTAGTATCCTCTTTTTATCTAAACGAGGTGCAACATTACATTTTCTACAAACTTCAACAAAAAATTTAAAAATTATCTCAGAATTATCCAAACAATAAATCATTTTTATTTAAAATACAAATTATGTTTTTTCACCTCGAATTCTCTCGATAAATGCATATCGTTTGGCATTATAGTTACTCTTTTTCCGTGAATTGCGCACAAATTACTATCTTCAAAAATTCCAACTAGGTAACTCTCTGCCGCTTCTTGGAGAGCGACAATCGCTGACGATTGAAAACGCAAATCAGTTTTAATAAACTGAGCAGTTTCTCTCACGAGTCTCTGGAATGGAAGTTTTCGTAGTAACAAATCAGTGCTCTTTTGATATCGTCTAATTTCTCGCATTGCAACAACTCCAGGTCGAAATCGATGAGGTTTCTTTACCCCTCCAAATTGTGAAATTACTAGTTGCATTTGGATTGTTGATATAGTTATTTAAAGAACAAATAAATAAAACAATTATTTTTAAAGTGTTATTTTGTATTCGTGTACTTAGTAACTGCCTTTGCACCCTCTGTAATAGCATGTTTTGCCAATTCACCGGGAAGAATCAGACGAACTGCAGTCTGTATGCAGCTTTGGAGGCAGTTGGCGACTTGGATAGGAGGTTAAACCTCTTGATCTTTCCAAGTGTCGGGTTTTCGATAGTCAGGGAATATGTGAGGGTCTGATGGGATTGGGTCTCACTCTGTTTTTGAGGCCCAGTAGACTTCGGCAGTTCAAAATCAGTAATATGTCCGAGAATATTGGTCAATATGACTTAATCAAGTTTGGAACTGCAAAATCAAAAAGGACACCACGCGAGAATGGCATGATCGTCAGATGTGTGTAACGATGTTCCACAACCCCCCAAGTGAGGAAGATTGGGGAGACATAGCAAACAGTCTGCTTGGTGTTTCCATCAACACTACGTACATGGAAAATTCACCTATATATTCATTAGCTGAGAAAATAGAAAATTCGAGTTCATGGGATGAAGGCCTAGCTGTTGCTTTTCTGTATGAATACATCAAGACGTTACGTGTAGCCTGCGAAGTCGAGATAGATCAGATTGTCTTTTTCAAAAAGGACCTGAGTCTTGAGCACACACAGCCTAACTTATGTCAATTTGTAGGCACGTCAATCGGTATCACTTATGGGGATAAGAGGGTTGAGCCAACACAAAGACGGCCTGAGGGTTTGATACAATTCGCGGTTTTCAAGTGTCTACTTCCACTTAGACTCTCAGTCATACCATCATCGGCCATCCAAGCCAGGCAGACATTCCTGGACCGCTGGACAGCGATGTGTCTGCTAAACTATAAATCCATTGAGAAGAAAAAAGCCAAAACGTGGGCTGATGGCTACGTTTCTGACCGTGATGTTGATAAATTGGCTGGGAAATTTCCACTAATCAAGAATGTCATCCTCGATTCCATCCGAATCTTTCGTCGGAGGTCTCAGGTGTCCGATCTTTTTGTGGATCGTGTCCGAAACTCAATCAGAGAGTGACTCTAATCAAAGGCCGGCTCGTATACTCTCTTAGGACGAATCTCGGTAGAGCTCGACTGTCCTTGCAGTCGTCTCGTTTAACCTCGTCCAACCTTTTCACTAAGTCTCTGATTTGCTTACAATAAAACTTTCCATTCCATTTGCGTCCAAGTTCTGAAGGGAAAAAATTTATATAATAAAAAAGTATCATTCCGAAATTTTGTTGGTCAAAAATATTTATGTACCAGTCTCTTGTTCTTTACAATAAAAAATTCTGTTCTGTTATTTGTCATTTTATAATATTTATCTTGACAAAATAGATTTTGAGATAGAATTCAAATATTTTTTTTGAATTTTTTTCCAAGTCCGAAAGTATAACCAGCTAGGCTCGGTACACCCTAGGCCTGTGACATAATAATTTATAAAAATAATATAGCAATAATTAAATTCGTGTTCAGTTTAAAAAAATCTAGAAAAAAAAATATAACAATAATGATTAAAATTTGTTAGAAATTGATCATTTTAGATTTTAGGGCGCTAAAATACAAGATCGCCAAATCCGGAAACAAATAAATAAATTTTGCAATAAGAATATAAAGAATAGAACTTTCTATCAAAAAATAAGGTGAAATTCAATGAATAAAGATAAATGAGAAGATTTCAAATAAGCGATATAAACAGATTGAAAGAATAAACTCGCAAATATTACAAAATGATGAAATTTCAGATAATTTATTAATTAAAAGAAACTACATCTGCAAAATATTCCTTCTAATCCAATTAAATAAAAAAATAAAGATTGACCAAATAATGTAACAGGACAACAAGGTATGTCAAAAGAGTGCTCACACGTGCAAAAATTTATTATGTTTTCTATTAATAATTGAGTAACTAAATATTAAGATAATTTTAATTAAAACTTGTTTGGTACTAGCCATATTTTTTATTTCAGGCAGAACTGATTCAGAATGAATGAATGAAGTTTATTGTAATTAACAGAGAAAGAGAAAGTGACAGGAATTAAGGACGGTGATTAGGACGAGACTGATGCAAAGGCAACTGAACTCTTCTGAGCTTGCGCCCAATTCATTTTGTCGTGAGCCAGAGTTAATGGTGACTATGTTGCTGAATTGCTCCCTTCTAGCAGGAGCTCTTGCAGCATCCATATCCACTCCAAGTAGGGTCAGGGCTCCTACACACAGCGGAAGCATTCAGTTGGGAATCTCTGTTGTGTAGGTCCTGATCCGAGTGGGGACCTCTTTGTGACCAAAGCTTTGTCACGGGGGGGTTTTCTCCTCTTATGAGGGACAGCCGAGCGGACCACTTCCGAGTTATGGCACTCATTAGTGGTTGTCTTCGAGTTTGTGAGTGTGCTGGGGGGCGGCGACGTCTGAGTAGAGACATCGACTTTGGACGGACTTCGGGGAGCCGCTTTTGTCCAAACTGATTTTATCGGTTCGGCTTTACCCAGCGTACTGGGCTTTTTGTCTGTGGGCTCTTCGCAGCCCTTGAGGCTGCTGTTGCTGCTTTGGCAGACGGACATCCACCGTAGCACGCCAAGTGCCCAGTGTTCTTGCAATTAATGCAAGTTTTTGCAGCTGGGACACTCGGTTTCGGCTTGGAACTCGGGCAGTTTTGGTGCCTGTGTTCTTTACCGCAGAGGAGACAACGGAGTTTTTCTGAGCATCTGTAGGACGTATGTCCAAACTGATTGCAACGGAAACATCTCGTTGCTGAGGGCTTGTGCCATTCGCAGCGGATATGGCTGAAGCCCGCAGTTATTCCAAAGCGGATGAGGGTGTTGGCCTCGGCTCTGGAATCCAGCGTGAGTTTGCCGATAGGCATGTCGGTTCCATTGCGAGAGAATCTTTCGAACTTGAAGTCCGATTCTAGACTTTCTCTCAAGTGGAGGTTAAGATCCTCTGTCGAGATCCAATGAGGGATTCCTTTAAGGACCAAGACTGAGGCCTTCTCAGCTATTGAGGCAAGTTTATGGCCGCCTTCGCCAAACATATTCGATTGAGTCAGCTCTGCTTTGAAGCAGCAGCATCCTCTGGCGAACTGAATTTTAGAATGAAGGTGCCGGACTTCTGTAAGGTTATCCGGGCTTTGGAAGCAGTTGGAGACTTGGATAGGAGGTTAAACCTCTTGATCTTTCCAAGTGCCGAGTTTACGATACTCAGAGAATATGTGAGGTTTGAGCTGTTAACCTCAGTTGTCGTCTGATAGAATTGGGTCTCACTGTGTTTTTGAGCCACAGTAGGGTTCGGATGTTCGGTGGGATATTCAGGTTCGCAAAAGGGCTGTGGCTTGGCCGCTGTTCGTTTTTGAACTTTGGAGCAAGCTTTGATTGATGCGAGATTTTGTTTATTCTTGACCATTTTTTCTTTATTTTCCTTTACCATGCAACTGGATTCTTTTTGTTTGTGGGCTCTTCGCAGCCCTTCAGACGATTCAGACGATGCAACTGATTCAGACGGGGAAAAAAATTTATTAGTTAAGGGAGTTAAAAACTAACTAAGTAGACCTTCGGCATCACTGCCTTTTCAGTCTCCATCTCACACACGCCTCCCTACACACAACCACAGGTTAAGACTTACCGCCTTACCTGCCATCCAGAAATAATCTTCTCTAGGACCTCAGAGAGGCCTTTGAGAGATGATTCCTGGGCGTCGGAGAGCTCAGTCCGGAATCCTAAGCCATAGGCTAGCCTTATGGCTCGTCTTCTTACTTTTTTAAGCACGTCAACATGCTTATCCCTGTCCTCATAGAGGTACCAAGCGTGGACGCCATAGGTCAAGACGGGTAACATTATGGCGTTAAACACGCGGAACCAGGCACCTCTGCTCAAGCGGAAAGCACGCAACGCACCTAATCGCTGCATTGCACGCATTTTCGTACGTGCAATGTGATCATCAAACTTACGGACGGCTTAAAGAGCACGCCCAAATAAGTCATCCGATCAACTGCAGCGATTGCTGACCCGCTCAGCAATAACCTAGGAACAAAATTAGTGTAACCCCTCGTCCTTTTACAGACTTTAAGGACACTGCACTTGTCCGCGCACATTCTCAAACCCCTACTCCCACACCAGTTTGCAAGTCCATCCACAGCAACCTGAAGCCTACGACACGCACACTCCGGTTTCATTGAGTGATCCCAGAGGATAATGTCGTCTGCATAGATTACCATTTCAGTACGAGCATTGACTGGCATAGGCGCAGTGGCCATAAACACATTGAATAGTGTCGGACTGAGCACAGAGCCCTGAGGGACCCCGCGAAGGACTGTTGCGACTTTAGAAAAGACCCCCTGATGCCGCACGACCTGCCTGCGAGATTCAAGAAACCCGACAGCCAGCGCCTTAGACACGGAGAAACCCCACACGTGGCAAGGGAACTCCGGAGGCCGTCGTGCCACACCGAGTCAAAGGCCTTTTCAATGTCGAGACTAACTAAAATACCGCATTCCCTTTTCTGGAGGGCGTTCTTCATACCAGACGACACCTTGTGAAGGCAGTCCCCGCATGAGCGGCCCTCCCTGAAGCCCCATTGGAACTCAGGGAGGGCGTCTGCAACCATCAGCTCCTCCAGGAGCCTTTGGTGCATAATTCTTTCTAGGATTTTAGATATCGCGGGGAGCAAGGAAATGGGCCTATATCCCCGGGGACATCATGTGGCTTCCCGGGCTTTCCGATAAGGATTACCTCAGCCACTTTCCACCTGGAGGGAATCATCCCAAGTCGCAAGCTCCCGTTAAATAAAACCTTTAGTGCAGTGATTAACCGCGGCGGGGCCTTCTTAAAGATGGCCATCGGGATCCGATCCAAACCCGCCGCGGTGTTCTTACTTCGGGAGATTGCTGCCAGAATCTCCGCTTCAGTAATTTCGCCTGCATCGTTCCTTGATATGCCCAGCTGGCAGCGCTTGTCCCACGACAATATCTGCTGGACAGTATCAAAGGACGATGTCTCTACGAACTGACTTCCGTCAGTTCCCGAGATGTCATTGAGATGGGCTGAAAGTATTTCAACCACCTCAACCGGGTCCGAAGCGAGGGTTCCATCAGAGCGTTTAAGGCGCACTGACTTAGCCCCCCTTCTCCCCGACAGGCTCTTCAACTGCTTCCAGAAGTCCGGAAAGCGAGGGTCCACCCTTCGGCAGGCCCTCTCCCACCGCGAACTTTCGAGTTCGCGGATTTCTCTTCGGATCTCCCTCTGAAGCCGGCTAATCCAGCCACGAAACCAAACACGGTTCTCCTCGTAAATGCATTTGTCCCGTAGTCTGGATAGCCGGCGCTTGAACCTAATTTTATTTAAGATCCGGTGAGGGAGCGTGGAATGTGACTGACCCTGCACTGAGTTCTGTTTGAAATTATCTCGCATGTAATCAGTCAGGGCAGCATTGATTCCATTATCAAGCGCCTCCAACTCACGTATGTTGGCGCAGGTATTCCCCACCAGAAGTGAGGGCAACCTGCTGGCCATGAAACTCTCCAGGTTAGCCCAGGAACCCACCCGGAGGTCAAAGTATCCTGGGACCCTTTGAGGAACTGGCTCACGGAGAGTTCGTGCAATAGAGGCAGATGGTCGCTCCCAATATCGGGCAATAAAATAGTTTACTAACCCAATTTAGAAGACCGGGACTGACCAGAGCAAGCCCTAGCCAGTCACGTTTCCCCTCGTGTCGACGTGGTTTGGCTCGCTCGAGGTCCGGATTTCCAGCCCGAGTTCTTCAATCAGCGTCTTCAGAGCCAAACCATGCGAGTTGGTTACCCTGAAGCCAAGATCTTGATGCTTGGCATTCAGGTCCCCAACAACCATGGCCTTCGGATGCTTTTCAAAAAACTCCCGTACGTGCCAGGAGCACGCCGTAAAGTTCTTCGAGTACATCCCTCCTAGTAAAATGTAAGCTCACCTATGCGAATTCTCACTTGGAGGAATTCACATAGGCTACATAAACATAAACCTGAACTTTGTAGGGGAAGGTACGGCTTGTAGAAGAGGCTAGTTCCCGTGCCACATATTGACCCGTCTTTCCAGGGTATGTGACGACAGTTGTAGCCATCAACTACGTACGGACCCCCCCTTATCTTCGTTTCGTTGACCACCAGAATGTCCGCACTCGTGGTGGCCAACATCCTCTGAACGGCGTCCCTTTTCCCTTCCAGGGAACGCGCGTTCACCGATATGATGTTGAGCATCATATCGGTTCTTCGCCAAGGATCTTCTTGGCCTCGGCAACGTTGCAGTGTAGCATTTCATCTACACTGCAATCATCTCCCTACAAATTTTAATAGGGAAACGCATAATTGCACCACAGGACTAAATACTGTCCTGCGGTACGCGCTCGCCAGGAGCTGAGTGCAATGGCATCTCCACGTATGGGGGGACGCTTTTCAGCCCCACGTTGTGCCGGACGGTGCCGCCGTTAGCCGCCTCGGAAGGCATTGCCGGCTTAGGCAACCAAGCGGACTCGGAAGCTTTCGCCTGCTTTGCCAACTTTGTCGGCGAAGGCTGCACCGACCCACACGCAGGATGCTCACAGGTTCCACTGGCTTCGCCACCCTAGCGGGTTTGGAAGGTTTGGCCAGTATCGCCTGCTTGTCAGGTTTTGGGGCAGGGGGGCGCGACGCGAGGCGGGCGCCTTACCTTTGGATTACATCCCCACCTACCTTTCGGGTTGCCTCCTTAAACTTGGGCAACCTCTGAAGTTGGCAGTGTGTCCTAACTTACCGCAGTTGACACACTGCCTCTCCTTGGATGGTGAGGGGCACGTCTTGCGATCATGCTCTCCACCGCAGATAAGGCACTTAGCCTTATCCGGGCACTTCGTAGAGATGTGCCCGAACCCCTGACCCGAAAGCATTGGGTTGCTTTCGGGCGGGGCCAGGCAGCTCGGATCCTAATGTAGCCGATCCTGGTACCAAGAAGTACCAGGCGCTCGGCTTCTGCAGGAGATCCAGTGTTAGCTCCGCCACTTCAAGAGGGCGATTACCCTGCTTGAAGCGTGCAATGGCAGAGGCACTGGGGATACTCCTGCTGCAGGTGATCTAGGAGGTCATTATCCTCGAAGTCCCGAGACCCCGAGGAGGAGGACACTTACCTTTTTACCTTACGTTCGATCCTGACTAGGCGATGCATGCCAGGACCGAACGGATTTGACTTCTCCAACTCCCCTTTGAAGTTGGAGAGAAGTCATCCTCCTTCTCACCCAAGCAGGAATTGGGTGGGCTCCCTCTTCAGGACTCTATACAGCTTTGAGGGCTGGATAGAGTCCAAGACACCTAAAATTTTTATGAC
>NW_021834273.1:0-2500 GCF_006345805.1 Octopus sinensis
GTTTCCTTATAACTTTTAGACAAATGGATATTTTTTAATGAAATTTCTTTGACAAAAATGCTTCAGATGATGAAGATTCCAATTACATTGGAAATTGTTGTAAAAACAAATTTTCAAACGTTGAAGAGTTGACTTTCTCAAAATTCACCCAAATCCGTTTTGTTTTTCTATAACTTTCAGAAAAGTGGATATTTTGTTTCTGTGAAAATTTCTACAAATCCCTTTGAAATGGTGTAGATTAGGATTATATCAGTATTTAACATGAAAAAACTTTAAAAATTTGATGATTTCGCACAGATACATACTGACACACATCACGGTTATTTTCCCAAAGTTCATCTTTTTATTTTCTGTTTTGTGTCAGTGTATATCTGTGCGAATCCACCAATTTTTATAATTTTCTTCATTAAATTCCGATATAATCGAAATCTTCACCATCTGAAACGGTTTTATTGAAAATTTCATTTGAAAATATCTATTTTTTTGGAAAGAAAGCCGACTCGGGTGAACTTTCCTAAATTTCTCTCTCCACCCACCGAAAAGTTTTTCTCACAACAAATTCCGATATAATTGGAATATTTGCCATCTGAATGATATTTGTGAAAGAAATTTCATTGAAAAACATCCATTTTTCTAGAAGTTACTAGGAAACATTCGTCTGGGGCACATTTGTGTAGGTTTGCCTTTACATACATACATATTTGCATATATATATATATATATATATATATATATATATATATATATATATACACACACACACGAGGCTGTAGTATACATAGGTTTTTATGCATTTAATGGAACACGAGTGTATATTTAATGTAATTATTAAGTGAATGTGATGTTTTATGTTTGTTTTTCTTCCTTTCAGCCACCGAACTGATGTTGTCGCCTTCTTAGTCTCCAGTGGAGCAAATGTTAATAAGCATAACTCATGGGGCGACACACCTCTACATCTGGCTGTGGAGAAGAACTATGAAGATGTAGTCAAAGTCCTGTTAAATAGCAAAGAAAATAACAATTTACAGGTCAGCGAATATATATATATATATGTGTCTGTGTGTATAATGATATGTATGTTGGTTTGTGTTATATGTATATGAAACAGTTTATATTTATATTTTTTTAATTAAAAAATTTTCTTCAGCTCACACAGACCTGTACATATATACACAAATATACACACACATAAACGCATATATACACAAAAATGCATAAACAAATGATCAGTGAAGATATAAAACACGTATGTATATGTAGGTATTTATGTATATATGTATGTGCGAGAGTGTATATATATATATATATATATATTAAGGTATTAGAAAAATATGGACAAGAACGTATAAATCTTAGAAGACGACACAATAAACACGGACAGACATCGAAACCTCAGTTTCAGTCAAGAACCGGATATATATATATATATATATATATATGCATACACATATTGTGTGTGTATAGATACATTATAAATCTCATTTATTTTTCCCTCACCTTCATTCCACCTGTTTAAATTAATCTGATTCTGTTTTTCTGACATTTTTCCTTTTTTACCTTTTTCCCCCAATAAACACCATCTTTAATGTCTTTATTGTTTATCTTTTTTAGGTTAATCTGCGAAATATTTTGGGTTGCATAGCTCTCCATGTTGCCTGTCTCTTTGGACACATAAAGGTTGTTGAACTTCTCCTGCAACAGAATGGCACGGATGTTAATGCTGTGCAGGAAGATGGTTGGACAGCTCTCCATGTTGCCTGTCACTTTGGACACAGAAAGGTTGTTGAACTTCTCCTGCAACAGAATGGCATCGATGCCAATAAGGTGAACCTCAAGGGTGACACTCCTCTACATCAGGCAGTTCGAAAGTAAGTCCCCAATGGATTGGATTATCCAAATCTGTTTCTTTAATGTTTGTTTTCTTGTTTTGAGTCATTCATGTCATAATCCCACCATGGGTCGTCATGCTTCACCCCTCTCTCTCTCACACACTCTAATGACACTGTAATCTAACTTCATTAATTAATCATCATAATTATTGTTGTTGTTGTTGTTACCTGACTGGATTCTTTACTTCATCTCATCCTTCGTTACCTCAACGATACAGGTTCAAATCCTCTCCCTTCTTCCTTTCATTCCATGTACCCCCCCTTCTCTTGTAATTTTCCTCTTTCCTCTGGCCCTGGGCTAAATGCAGAATCATCCCCTTACTTTGATCCGTTTGTGTTCCAAGTTCAACTCCTGGGGTCAAAATCTGTACCAGTAATATCTAGGGCTTCATTTAATAAATTGTCCTCCCTCTTTACTCCTGTTCTTGTGTCTGATTACTGTTGGAAAATATTCAGATAAAATTTATAAGTGTTGATATCTGGACGGTTTCCTAGTCTTCTGATTGTTTACGGAATATGCGGTGTAATTTTTAATTATGTATCTTATGCAAATAACGTACATCTTCTTTACGCTGGTTATGGTAAATCTGTGTTTTGAGTTTATACCCTTC